>NW_015150656.1:74854-81899 GCF_000732505.1 Cyprinodon variegatus
CTGTGGCTCCTGTCCGCTCCGCTCTGAGTTCCTTTGAGATCGTAGAGAGCATGCGCCAGATGATTAAATTCAAAGCAGCAAAACATGCGGAAATGATCCAGGGTTTCCACAGATCATTAAAAATAATTACAATTCATTATTTTTTTTTTTTCATTAATTTTTATTTTTTCATTAATTTTTTATAATTTTTATTTAAAAAAATTATTTTTCGGTGTAACAATAAACATTTACCGAACCGAACCGTGGATTTTGTGAACCGTTCCACCCCCTAGATCATAGTGTTTTGTTTGGGGCCAGATGTGAATCAAGCTTGCATGCCCCTCCACCTTGCAGAAGCCGTATCAATAAATTTTTTCCCGGTCTGGCTCCGCCCCCGAGCATGAACAAAAATGTACGATTTTGAAAGAAGTTTAGATCTGACTAAGTGCAATGAGGGCAATTTGAAAATGTAAGGGGGGGTTGCATATATGTAGAGTCATATATGCAACTTTTTTGAAACCTGGGAATTTTTCGTAACCTTATACTCGCCTTTAAGTGACACTCCAGATGTTACCAGGTCCTCCTGAGGTTTATTACTTTTTTTCTTTTTAATATGTCAAAGTTATTTTTTAACCCAAAAAGTAAAAATATTTATTAAGTGAAAATGCGCATTATGGCTGGATCTGGATCTCGTTTCATATTAACGGTTCCACTCAGGACGACCCACCTTGGTCCGTTTTGGTGGCGGGCTTCCAGTTCTCAGCGCTGATCACAGGCAAGCACACCTGGCCCTTCTCATCGATGTTGGGGTGGTAGATCTTTGTCTTGAATGTGATTTTTGGAGGCTTGAATGGGTACTCAGTTGGAAAAACTATTTCAATCCTGAATGCCCCTTTGTCATAAGGTGGGTTGTCCTGAAAGAAAAGTTTACAGTTAAAACTAGAGACTGAAAAATGGTCGAGCAGAGGAGAAAAACTGTGAAAACTTCTTACAGGAACAATAAGCCCTTGCCAAGACAAAAGGTTTGATTCCTCAACTTGAATGTTTCTGAAGTTCTTCATCCCAGATCTCCGAATCTCTTCAAGTTCCTGTTGAACCAAACATACAACAGTCATTACGTCATGCTACATTTGTTCAGAAAACTCATGTATTAGAGTAAAATACATAATAAAAATACATTTTAATTTTATTCATCGCTGAGGTTGATCAGACAAAACAAAATATGCGAGTGAAAAGAGTTGGAAAGTAAAGCCTGTAAATGTGAATAAAACAGATTTCAAACAGAAGATGAGTCTCACATAAAAACATTCAGCTCAGTTTCTTCATACAGAGGCAATTGACAACTGACGCAGGCCAGCTGAATTTAAAGGGACGAGTGTAAACGGTTCAGCTACGGCAGTTGTGGAAATAGTTGTGAAGGATGCTGAGGCTTCTAACAGCATAAAGAATGCCTCCATGTTTTCAGGCTGCTGCTCTTTTCACCAATGTAAATACTACGGCTGCGCTCAATTTTGGCATTCCTGGGAACTCTCATATGATTGGCTCAGAAACCAGGAAGTAAATACAGTAGCTCTGCCCTGTATGTCTGGGTTTGAGCAGAGAAAAACTGATCTGAAACATTGTTGATAAATAGGTCTGATTGTTTAAGATGACTATTACTTTTGTTAATATTATTTATTGCTACTTAAATACCATTTACAAAACTATTCAGTTGAGACAATTTCTTTTTAAATCAAGATTAATACAAACACTATCAACTAGTAGAGATTTAGCAGTTCAGGATTTCCAAAGGCTGATGCCAATTATTGTGACATTAGTCTAACTAATCCCTGATATGCAATGTTGATGCAATGTAAACAAAATAAAAGCCTCAGAAAGACAGCTAGGAGGACCCACAATAGACGTCTGTATAAACTTATTACAAGTATTTTGCCATGATTATGAAAGTCAACTTATATAACATCTTAGAAATATATATATTTTAAATGGAAATGCACAAAAACCTGGAATATTAGTTAGTGACGAATGCTGTAATCGTCGACTGATGTATACTGAAAAATCAGAAGTCTTTAAACCATTAACTTGAGTTTTTTCGAAACTGTAATGTTTACATTTAGTAAATTTATTTTCATAATTACAATTTTCGTATTAATTAATAGAAAGGCAGCTACATTACCCCTGACCCTGTTGAATAATTCAGAAATAAATCTAGAAGACCTCCTTCCCTTGTTCCAGTACCAAATCCACTCAGCCATCAGACCTCAGTGATTTTAGACCCATTTCCCATCAGGAAGGTCGTGATTCACCTCAGCAAGCAAACAATTAGCTATCAGGACCCCATGCAGTTTGCTTATCACCATGGAGTTGATAATGCCATCATACAAATACTTCCACAAAGACATTCAGAAAAGGCAGACAGCACTGGGACAATCTTCCTTTTTTGAGCATTTCACATAATTCAGCCTATTTTACTTTGTGAGAATCTCCAGAAGACTCAGGTGGAGGCATCAACAACCGCCTGGATCAAAGAATACCTGACAAAATGGACCACGGTTCGTTAGACTGAAGGGTCAGCTGTCTAATCAAGTAATCAGGAGCACCACAGGGGACGGTACTCTCTCCAGTCCTTTTAAGGCCATAACACAGAGGGCATTGTTTAGCATCTCATCTGATGGAAAATTGGATAGTATTACCCCCAGATTCCACATACTCCGTCGGCGCTTCGCCCCACTCACGTACGTTGTGCGGAGTGCTTGTCTGTCATGTTATTAATGAGAACTGTTCCACATCCACCGCTACTCCTCCGTACGTCACCGTCAAAATACAGAGCTGGGCTATTTTTGCTCCGGTCAGGTCAACATCTGCCATTGCAATCGCACCAAACAGCAAAAAGAACCTTGAGAAGATCCGGTTTGTCCAATTAAAATATAGTAACGACAATTCGGTAACTACAAATTATAGCATAATTCTTACAAATCCCTAAAAACTAAGGCCATTTAACTAAATCTCGATCAAAATATTTATAACAAGAGGCTTAAAAGTTTTATCAAATCCAGTCACAACAACATCCAAGAGCGCATCTCACAACTTCAAAAGAAACGTCTTATCGCAGGACAGAATGAAGAGATGAAGCAGAACAAACATAGTTGATCAGAGGACGATTTTGTGTTTGCATAGCTCTGACAGAGGTAGACCCCGGTTTATTTTAATCGAACCGACGCAGCAATGTGGTGGAAAGGACTTAGACAGTGACCAAGAAAAGAAAAGTAAAACCCATCAGCTTGAGCTAAAACACCAAGTAAAATCTCTGTATAACAAGATAAACCTGCCAAGTTCGCACCATTTGGGAACACAAAGCATGAATATAGCAGGCAGAACAGACTTTAACATTCCCGATCAATAAGACATTTCAATAAACTACGTACTTTACCCATGACAGGAGGTCAGGAGAACAGAAACCAAAGTGAAAGTGAACTTCTCTGAGCTTTAAAAAATAAACAAAAACAAACGCAGAACAACTACGAGAGACTCGTGGACAATGGAGGACACAAGCAGCTAAATGTCCCCCCCCTTAATATGAAATAAAAAAAAAACTCCACAAACTAAAGCTCTTAGTCCCTTCTGTATATACACAGATTAAAAATCTTGGAAGAAGAGATTATTAATCTTTTAATATTCAAATATAATGGGGGAGTTGTTTAATAATGTGGGTTCCCAGCAGTCTGTTTTTACCGGAATTGAAAAAATCTTTATCCTTAATGGTCTGGATTACAATGGCTACAATGGTGACATTATGCTGTAATAACTCCTTTACGACATCTACATAGTGGTTTCAGTAAAAACGAAACTTAACTTGTTGCACTTTATTCTATGATGGCTGAAAGTGCATTTTCCTTTGCTTAATAATAACTTGCAAGAGCACTTAAATAGTATATAGGATGTTTTAAAGCAAATATTTTTTACTCAATTTGCGCTCTGATCTTCTGATGAACATATACAGCATTTGCCTTTTATCTTTACATTCAATTTTGATATATGATGGGAAGAATATTGCAATATTCTGATAATACAGTATCGCAAAACCCAACACTCCCCCTATTGGCCATATCGTCCAGCCCTGATATATGAATCTAAAACAATCCATTTGGTAAATAATTCACACGCCTTAATAAATATGTGTTGAACTAAAAGAATATATTAAATTACTGCACTTTTTTCATTAAAAGAAAAGTTTGGGGTTAAATATCTACAGACACAGAAGGGTTTTCATCTTCAATCCAAAATATCATTAATTGTTGCTCAATAGGTTGTTCTTCCTGCACGTCATTTAAATTTTTTTAGGTTTACTTAATTAGTTGAACATTTTTTAAATTAATTAATTAATTTGATGCCCAGTAAAAACACAATCATAACAGAGGAAAACATCTGGCCTCTCAGATGTCCGCCACTTCTGGCCTAAATCTTAATTTAAAATCAGTCTGAACTCACACATGTAGAAGAATCTGAGGAGAATGTGACATCTCCTCGTTAAAAATGAAGACATATACCTTAGAAATATGAACTAAGTTTCCAAACCGCTGCAACCCTATGAAAATCCCCTTGTCAAACTGAACAGGTGCTGCTTTTCCTGCAATTTAGCAGCATTACTTTTTAGAAAATAAAAGAACCGAATCATTGGTGGAGTGAGAAAATCACTTCAGTCAATCAGTTATTGAAACCCGGCAGACAGTTATAAAGCTGCAGAGTTAATCACAGCTTATCTTGTACCTTTAGCTCTCAGTTCTCTGTCATAATAGACGCTAATCTCTCTAGCTTTGAATTTCAGATGAACAGGAACTCATTCTCTGTTCCTCTTCTCACAGATAAGGATCAGACTAGAACCCTTATCGGCTACACCATTTGTCTCCAAAAGTTTTATAAATATTTGCTTTTATGAAAGCTAAAATAAAAATATCTAATATTGTACTTTGAGTTTATTTTCAAACATGTAATAGTGACTGAAACGGGTGTTTTTCGGTGGCGCAGTGGTTAGCGCACACAACCCATGTATGGAGGCCTTAGACCTGGACGCTGGGCGACCCGGGTTTGAATCCGACCTGCATTTCCCCCCCTTTCTCTCATACCCCCTTTCCTGTCAGCCTACGTTCCATTAAACTGAGTCACTATTGCTGTAAAAACACACAAAAAAGACTGAAACAAATAATGTAATAGTCATTGATAATGATTAATCAATGATAGAAATAATCATTTAGTAATCCAAAATGCATCAACAGTATACAGGATAAATGACGAAATCTGCTGACTCAGTGCAGGAATTATGTCACCCTGTAAAGTAAATATTTAAATGTATCCTATTTCTATTATATATAAGCTATTAGGAAACCCCTTTCTAACAGACACTGATCAGAAAAGTATTCAAGAGATTTTTTATAGCAAAATAATCAGTTGCAGCCTTAATGAAAGCATACTAATAAGTATGTTTTTTTTTTTATTGCCTTTTATTTGTAAAAAGAGAGAACATTCTGTCTTCAAAAGAAAGACTTTAATTTATAAAGAAAACATGAGACTATTTTTCCTTGTGTCTGAACTGAGGGAACTTGTTTGTTTTATTTCATCACTATTATATCAATTTACTACTAAACTCCAGCTGTTTTGTGTCTGAGCTGCTTTAATCTTGTCTTCAGGCTTGGATCAGAGTTACAGGAAAACTTCCATCTCTGCCACCCAGGCGGAAGTTTATGAACAAAAGGTTTATGGCTGAAGCAGATAAACTGCGTTCATGTGAGGCTGTTAAAGGTGCAGCTCTGAGCGCGCTCACGCGCAGTCCGCGCGCGGGCGCGCAGACCCAATTATCGTTTCAACAGCAGGAGCGCTGAAATCGAAACTCGATTAAAAACACGAACAGTTGAAAATAAAACACAAACTCGACGTTTCCAAGACGTTAACCCCACTAGGAAGACACCACAGGTAACAGCTTACCGACTAAAACTGGTCCACATAACCAGAGAGGTGCATTATTACCGGCTGGCCTCACTAAACCAGCGAACCAGTCACGCACAGAAACCGAAAACGTTTGAAGAAAACACCTTAAATCCCACCGCCTCCCCCACATCCTGTATCAAACCCCCGCTAAAACTCTGATTTCCTAACCAAACGTGGCTTCCTTGGCTTTGGTATTAGAGGAGAGCTAACGAAGGATTCTGTGGCCTAGCCGCACAATACTAGAGCGTTGATTCCAGACCAGTAATGACCTCTCGTCAACAGAAGATTTATAGAATTAGAAAGCTAGAATCTGAACCGATACACGGTGCAGTTAGGCTCCTGGTTAATGGGGACAATGTGACCGCGAAGCTCGGCCCTCATAAAGTCTTTAAACATTAAAAAGAAAACGCCGTAGAATTCAAACTGAAACATTTACCTTGGCCAGCCTTCTGCTCGCCGCCATCTTGAAGTCACTGTGTCGTTCCCAAAATGCACAGCGACACAAAAAGCTTTTCTCCTTTACAGCGTTTAGTGGCGGTTTGCAAACAAAGAAATAACCAATATCGCCCCCTATTGGTGTGGAGCCATGAACATGCGATCTCCACAAGTCAGATTCTGAATTCCTCTGTAGCGATTCGAAAGGATCGAAACTAAGTTTAATTTTAAATTATTGTGAGTCTATATTGCTTTCAGATTAGTGAAACATGATCTGTGTTTTCATCTTGTCCATAATTAATGGATCTATCATGAATTATGTCCAGCCTCTTCCTTTTCCCTTTTCTTTCTTCTTCACCTGGTTTAAGCCTAATGTATTTGCAAAATCAGATTTTACTTCTATTCAACTAAGTGCATTCAATTAAAACACTTCTAGCAGCCTTGCCACTTTTGTAACAGTTAATCTCTTTGTAGGGCCCACGCCTCCATGGAGCCCTAAACAGAATTGGATTTTGGGCCTTTATTTCTGCCAATTATATGGATCAACAAACAGATGATCAGGGCATTTACCGGTACACACCTACCACTAATTAATTGCAGCTCTGGGAGGGCCGGTTACATGCATATTCCATTCAATCAGTTTATTTCT
>NW_015150656.1:82088-84332 GCF_000732505.1 Cyprinodon variegatus
AGACAGAAGCAGAGATACAAAAAGCAGCTGTAAAAGGCGGCCCCGTCCAGGAAACACACAACCAAGCAGGCGAGCTCCGATCCACCTCCCATGCCAAAGGATGAAGAGAGCACATCCAGCCAGACACAGTCAGAGAAACAGGACTACATTGAAAAAAAGGCCGATCTCCAACATCTACAAAGGTGTTGATGGCAGCAGCACAGATGATATTCTGTCCAGGATGGAGTCACAGCCAAACAAGAACAGACGAGGCAAAGCTACTATGAGAAAAAAGCAGAGAGAGCATAATGTTAGAGATTGAATAAAAAAAATAAAAATAAAAATAATAATAAAATAAATAAATTAATAAATAAATAAATAAAATAAAATAATAATAATAATAATAAATTGAACTAATACATTCTGCAGAGACCACCCAGTGTTGTTAAATAAACTAGTATGCCATGAATTTATAGAAAAAAGTTTATTGGTTTATAGTTTTTGGTTCGAAAAACTAGAGCAATGTTCAAAAAAATCTATCTGTGATGAAGAACAATAAACAAATGGAATAACTTGGATTCTTTAACATTAAGAATTGTACAAAAACAGACAAAATTAAGAATAAAATCTCAAGCATCATAGAAATTGCATAAATATAAATAAGGAAGATAAGGATTACATCAAAAGATGAACTACTTTTAATAATAATTTGGGGCCATCCTAGTTGATTTGTTAGAACTGTAGTGACTATGAGCAAAGAAATCACTTTTTTTATTTCATTATTTTTATCTCATGAATGAACACAACTGCATCCCTTTAATCAATGTTTTGCATGTATTGCTATTGCAGTCTTGAAAAAAGTAATTAAGAGGGTATTTGTATCCCACTAAACTCTGAAAACTCCAAATCAAGTTCCAGACTCTGCATCACACTGATACCACCAAACCAAAAATACTGCATATTTGCACCACATATTAATGCTCTGAACATCAATATCATTGCGTTTTTTTGGTTCATGTTTTTTTCTCCCACATTCTTTACATTTGATCAATGCTTTATTTCATGGAATAGAAAGGTTCATTTGCTGTCTAAAAACTATACTAAACAAATTTTAATTTAGTTTACACTCCTATACAAATACACAGAGACAATAAAAGTTGTCTAAGTCTAAGACTAACATGCACAAAGGAATGGCAACATGTCAGGTACTGTTTGTTGGTTTTTGATTTTTTTTTTTTTTTTTTTTTTATTATTATTCAATATTTGCATTATGAAGTTTCTGGTATTCATTTGATTTTCATGTTTTTCTTTCAGTTTAGCTGATGCCCTTTTTGAATGAATTAAGCGAAATGAAGCTCTGAACCAGGTGATGTCCTGATTATTAAATATTGATTTTGAAAAAAGGTCAGATATCAGATTATATCAACTTACATCTAAAATCTCAGATATTCACCTGCTGATATAAACGTTTAAAGTTAATCAGTGGTTAATAGCACATGGGTCAGTCTTCCTCATACCTATTGTTGTTGATCAAGCCTTACCTAACATCCCACATCCCACAAAACTGATTATGAAAGTAAGTATAGTTCATGCTGATATTGTAACGAGTCGATATCAGTATGAGTCAATTCTCAAAGCTGCAATATCGGAATCTATTGCGAAATAAAATAGTCGTATCGGACAGCCTAACCCTGAACAGCTGTTTTCAACTCCTGCAAACCTCACAGCATAACTGTGCCGTGTTAGGAGCCCCCGAAGGAAGAATGACTTTCTGACTTGCATGAATCTTCTGTTGTGCTTTTCCAACTGCAATTTCCAGGAGCCATGATGCTTTTTGGTTCTTCGATAATGTTTGGTTCTGTTTATAAATATGCAACAATATTTGAATTCGGTTATGGTGATTTTAAGTTTGGCTCTGCAGACGTCTGTACCCCTGACAGTTATTATTTGCACCATTATTCTGGGCTACAAAGATGATCATCATAAATCTAGTCTTGACATAATGGTGTTGCAGCAAGTGATGGTGAGCTGGAATGATAATGCCTGATTCCTACCATGGTGACCTCAGATGAAGCACCGTTGTCGTGGTTTAGATCTTATTTCCAGTCTAGACCACATCTTTAAAGCCAATCTCCACTCTCAAACATAAAAATTACATTCTGCTTTATACTCAGACCTGTGCTCTTCTGCTCTACTGATAAATTTGATATTCATTTACAAAATTAATACCTTCTGATTCGTGGAAGTATCTATACAAGTGAATTT
>NW_015150656.1:86403-87985 GCF_000732505.1 Cyprinodon variegatus
CTGTTCTCCTGTACAGGGGTTGGGGTTGCAATGATAGTGAGAATGGATCAGCCACTTTAAGCTGGGCATACAGCTCACACTGTATGCAGCACGATGCTCTGATGTGATCTACCTGCTCACCCTGTACATCAGAAGTTCTATGAACCAACAGAGACAGTGGGGGACAGACGGCGTCCTTGTCTTTCACGCTTCTACTCTTATTGTCTCTTAAAACTTTGTAAAGATTTATTAATAAATGCAAAAGTTTTGTGTACAAATAAAAACCCAATTTGTTTTCCCTAAACAAAGTGTTTGACCTTTGACCTTCCTCTGTTATTTCCTGTATGACGTTCTTTTAACCCTTTAAAAAAAGCAAGAGACTTGTTCTGATCAATTGTTTTTAAGAGACCATTATTGATGCTGTTGAGACACAGAATCAGATGCATATAAATACATCTTCACCTCCTGGTCTCAGTCGTTTTTTAAAAGCAAAATATGTATTTTGTCATTTATATTATGGAAGATAAACAACAACAAAAAAATCAATGAATATGTTTCGGTAGTAAAAAAAATCAGAGATCAGATTTTTAAGCTGTATCACCCAGCCTTACATGAGGCCATCATCACAAACTATTCAGCTTAATTTTTGAGTTGTGGAAGGCAGAGTGGATCCTGTGTAAAGAGGGCAGGATTGAGAAGTCGACCCTGTGGTGCGCCGCTGTTGAGCAGAAGTGAGTTTTCTTATCCTCGCCACCTGGAGCAGGTCGGTGAGAAGGTAACAGATCCAGGAGCAAAGCGGTGCTGATTAACCCGGGTGGTTTAGATCTACAAGCTGCATGGTGATTCCTCCTTGATCTTTTGTTAAATGCATTTAAGTTCCTAAAATTGATGTTATAGTAATAATAGTATATAATAGTGTATAATTGATAGTTCTTTATCAATCATTTTATTGTTCTAATGTCGTTGATACATTTATAAGACTCCACCGGGTTTGTTTGACATATTTTGGTCGCTAGCATCTTAATCTAATTGACTCATTTTTTGTTTATTTTTGCTACATCTCAGGTAAACAGCTGGGTGGATCCGTCCTTCTTGGATCCGTCTGAACAAAGGTTTTGTTTTGGCAAGAGGGGAGACAAACAGATCAGAGACGAGAGATCCAGGAAGAGGAAGGAGGACGGCGATGGAGGAGATCTAGATAAGCCTTGGGTCGACAAATATTCACCCTGCTCACAGGTAAACGGCAGCAGTGATGTCATTCGGCTTCACCGCTCTGATGAATTATTCAGAAATCACCTCATGAGAAGATATGATTTATTTATCATGATTTATTTATGTATTGAAACATTTTCAGAGCGATTCTCCTTTATAAAGTGAGCAGTTTGTTCTGGTGAGTTTTATTACTGCAGGAAACATTTTGAATGATTCTGGAAATGTCATAATTTCCTCTCCCTGACGACTTACTGAGGGACACAGACCGCACATCAGCCCAAAACACTGCAGCACCTCCTCGCCACATTCGAAAACAATCAAGCTTCTGGATTTCAACGTTAGCATCGGGATGAAGGAAGGGAAAAGGAGGATTTAATAGAGTAGTTGGAGG
>NW_015150656.1:90596-92401 GCF_000732505.1 Cyprinodon variegatus
ACTTCTGATTGGATGTTCTGATCAAACAATATCTGGCCTTTATAAATCATGTTGTCTCTGTTACTCCAAGGTTTGAGTGTTTTTACTGACATGTTAATTAATTGCTTTGAGTGGAAGCGTCTGCAGAATCTATAAACATGCACTTGACATTTGACTTCGTTTGTGTTCCAGGGGGGTATTTTGATTCTAACTGGACCATCAGGTTCCGGAAAAACTGCAACAGTCAGAGTTCTTTCTTTGGAGATGGGCATCAGAGTTCAGGAGTGGACTAACCCGTCTAGTGCAGAACCGTACTTCAGCGGTCAGTCAGGTGAGACACATAGAGAAATGGTCCTTAAAGCTAACTGGAGGAACCACTGATGAGAGGGACATAAAAACAGAGGTTTTAATTTCTCCACTAAAAGGGCTGGAATCCCACAGTAATGCGGTGTAGATTTTTATCTTCTTCTGCAGAATGGAGATCAGAGGGCTTCTCTTACAGCTCTCAGCTGGCACAGTTTCAGGAGTTTCTTCTAAGAGCTAACAAATACAAATGCTTGAAGATGAAAGGTGAGAGAGGAGCTACAGACAAGAGGCTCATCCTGGTGGAGGTATGGACCGCAGCTGTTTTCCTATTGTATTTTATTTATTCATCGTCACTGTACGGGTTTTTAAGCAAACATTGACAGTAAAAATGATTCTCAGGAAAACAAACTTGTAAAAAAAGTAAAACATTCTTCATTGAGTTCAGCTTGTTGAGGTCTGGATTTAAAGTTGACTCTGAGGAGCTTAAATAAAGGCTACTGAACCTCAGACCTGAGCAGCGGACTGGTCTCTATCCTGAGCACAGCTACATAAACAACCCTATTCTCTGAAATTATCAGGATTTATTGTGATATAAGGACTTAATTTCATGGGATGTATGGAAAATTACAGTATCCCAGATAATGTATGTATGTTTCCATAGCAACCTTTACCTGTCTTCATACAATGTGCCATCAGTTCAGCCCCTAATACCTTAGATCAGTGTTTGCTCTGATCTAAGGTATTAGTCTTTAAAGCTAAAGAAGTGACCTGCAAAAGGAAACCATGTTTATAATAGAGAAATCCCTGCGTCATTAACTAGTTTATAAGGATAAATAATAGAATAGAATTTAAATATCCGTTATTTTTCCATAATTCAGGCGTAACAAAGTGACAGGAAAATAAGGCATGAAGATGCACAGAAAAAAAAGAGGAACAGGTGCAGGATAAGAGGATGTTATTTCAAATGTTTATTAGTGCCTAAAGAAAAACCAACACAATGGTTACAAGAAATAAAAGATAAAACAGAAATAAGACAGCTACTTCTTTTGTTCAGGTCTTTGGATTTTACCCTCAACTTTTCCTTTTTATCTACGCTTATCATCACTTAAAATGGGAGCGATCGGTCACCCCTAATCCGGATTAAATCAAGTTTCAGCACCTTCTTTTTAAGGTGTGAAATAATCCTGAAACCTTGACCTTTGGACATCTGTTCAGATGGCTGTGAAAAGTTGGATATGGGTTTCATTTGCCCGTTGCATCAATAAATCCTATTCTGTGGTTCCTTTGTTCAACTGAACTTTGACTTTGTTTATACTTCCTGCCCTCTGTTTCTTTCTCACACTGTCAATAAAACTGCTGTAATGTTATTTTCTTAACATGAAATCCTGGATCACTTCATCCTTTTATTCATATTTTTATTTCTTTTCAGGATTTTCCAAACCAGTTCTACCGCCAGCCTCACAACTTTCATGATATCCTGAGGTCAGTTAAAATGTTAATAAGATAAACATGTTTCTGAA
>NW_015150656.1:93339-96356 GCF_000732505.1 Cyprinodon variegatus
TCTGGTGCTAGATCCGTTCCTGAGGCCCAGTCTGGTGCTAGATCCGTTCCTGAGGCCCAGTCTGGTGCTAGATCCGTTCCTGAGGCCCAGTCTGGTGCTAGATCCGTTCCTGAGGCCCAGTCTGGTGGTAGTTGGCAGTTTAGCGATCATTGCTCTCAGTTCTGGACTCTGTAATGGTCGTCATGTCATATATCTGCAGAAAGATTATTATTATTTGGTGAAGAACGGTTATGTAAAGCTGCATATGAGCCGTTCATTGATTCTGTTTATTTTGTTTGTTTCTCTTTCTTCCAGAGTCTTTGTGAAGAGCAGTCAGTGTCCGCTGGTGTTCATAGTATCTGGCTCTTCCAGAGGAGAAGGCAGCTTACGCTCTTTGTTCCCTCAGGAGATTCAGGAGGAGCTTCACATCAGCTGCATCAGGTTCATGTTGCAGACATTGTAAACACCCGTAAAGCAGAAACCACAACTAGTCCAGAGCTGTAACTTGCCTCTTAATCTATAGAGATATAAATAATTGCACATGCAAACTTTCAGCTAGTTCAAACAACTGGAAGTGGATCAGGGGCGTCATTTATCGAACGCCCCTCGTATCTTTTATTGGCTGCTTCTTGCTGTTATAGTTCTGAGTGTAGTGAAGAATTTGACTGGAAAGGCGACACACAGTTCATTGAAATAACAAAACAAATTTCAATAAGTTTCTGGTTTCAGTTTTTTTTGTATCAAATTTAAGTTTTAAAACAATGTAACCATAGTAACCCTGTTTCATGTCCTTCATTCCAGCTTTAATCCAGTTGCTCCAACAACAATGACGAAGGTTCTGAAGAGGATTTTATGTTCGGAGGCAGAAAAGGTGAACAAAGCATCACAAATGGGGAGTTTTTTTTTTTCTAACTGCATGATTTAATGATTTAATGTTCCTCTGATTTTCAGCAGAGCCATCAGAGGTTGTTTGTTCCCGATAAAGCAGAACTGGAGATGCTCTGTTCAGGATCATCTGGGGACATTCGGAGTGCCATCAATAGTCTCCAGTTTTCCTGTCTCCCAGGTGAGGACTTTATTTCACACCAGAGCAGATGCAGTAGATGAAAACTTGTCTTGAAAAGTGGAGTTTGGTTATTTTCATGTTTTTTTGACAGAAAAAACAAAAAGTTCTTTGAAGAAACCCCCTGCAGCGTCCACAGAAAGAAATGTTTCCCTTTCGAAACGGAGGGCGAAACGCGTGAAACCAGCGAAGGAGCAGGAAGAGCTCCAGGCTGTTGGTGGGAGAGACGCGTCTCTGTTCCTGTTCAGGGCGCTGGGGAAGATTCTGCACTGCAAGCGTGAGTAAAGCTATGGCAAGATGGGAACATTTAGCACCTGGTTACTGGTTTTCCTATTAAAGATGGAGGATATTTAATTATTATAATGTTGAGGTGGAAGGATCCTTATTCAATCCACGTTTAGCACTCTGTGGCGGTGCCTTAAGTTTTTTAAAATATGCCTAACAGGTGTTTTGATTAGCGTTGGTCAGTACCTGCACCTTTTCACTGCAGTATTTGACTGTTTTTCACGTGGAAAAGCTGCTATCTTAGATGCAGGGATGTTCTCCGCCCAGTTTTATGGGTAATGATATCTGAAAACGTATTTAGTACACTCAGCATCACGGTTACTGTTGGAACAAAGCTCTGCAGCCGTGCAACAACCCAGCCCCAGAACGATCAAATCAAACGTCTGTTAATGTGGGAGTCAGATGATTCATTGATTGGTTGACTTGATCATCAGGTGGAAATCCTGAAGATGTGAATGAAGCTGAAGCTGCCTCTGAACCCTGCTTACCGCGTCACCTGTTGCATCATCATAGAGAAGTACTGCTAGTCCAACCTGAGGTAAAGTTTTCTCCTATTTAGTCAATTTAACATCATTCTGATGTTCTTCTGTTTATGTTTACGCTGTTTTTTTCATTTCATCTTTATTTTATTCAGCTGGTTGTTGAGCGTTCGCAGACTTCTGGAGAGTTTTTCAGCCTTTGCCTTCATCAGAATTACCTGGACTTCTTCTCTGAGATAGCCGATGTCGACAGAGCCTCTGATTATCTCTCTGATGCGGATCTTCTCATAGGAAATTGGCCGGTTAGTCCTGAAATAGATAATATTTCACCTTAAAAATATTCGGAGCTTCAGCAAAGCTTCAACGTCCTAAAGCTTCTGTTGTTCTCGTGTTTTTAGATCCGTCACATTATGGAGGATTATGGATCGTCCGTGGCAACCAGGGGGTTAATTCACTCCAACTCCAGGCAGCTTCCTGTTGGCTTCAGACCGCTGCACAAACCAGGCTGGTGTCTGATCAGCAAACAGGTATGACAACAATAAAGCAGAAAATACATAAAAAAAAATGTTTGTAGCAAATTGGGATTGGGTAGAAAATGCCTCAAAGTTCAGGTTTGGTCATAGTTATGCTTCCTTCTTCACATCTCTGAAGTTATTTGACTGAAAATGATGAACCAAAGTGAATGAAAGATTATATTTCTTTTTCCAGCATCAGAATAACTGCCTGGCCGCCCAGTCTTTGTTCAGGAGCTTCAGTCTCACGCCGGTCGCCCTACAAACTCAGCTGCTGCCGTTCCTGGTCAAACTCTCCCACCCTACAAGCAGCCAAGGTACCACAGCGAGCTTATTAAAGTCATCCACATCGAAAGAAATACTGAATTAAATAAACTTATTACTGTAAAACAGAAAACCGTTCCTATAAAATGTTAGAAGCAGTATAAATGTGAAACGTGCTTCATTCCTGTTCTGCATTTTATCTTTTTACCGTCTTTGATAAAAATGTTCCCTGATGATGAGTTGTTAAGATTTGAAGCATAAATTAGGAACAGAAAACAAATGTTGCTGCTCATCCGTTAATTTGCTTCTCAGCACAGACGGCGTTTCTCCAGGAAGTGGGTCAGATGTCGCTGAGGAGAGGCTCTGGCAGGTACAGGTTTGATGATTCTGTGATCTTCTACACATCATTAGTGACACAGATGAAGATAACTGGAG
>NW_015150656.1:97467-99455 GCF_000732505.1 Cyprinodon variegatus
CCTATGTAGATATTGCACCAAAAACCAGACATTTGCAGCTAGAATAGCCATTTACCACTTTAGCAATATATAGAGTGTATTTCTTTAAAGTTAAGACTCTTCTTTGAAAAGTACAGTGCTTTTCCTTCAAAAATAGACATTTCAATGTGACCCCAAAACTTTGAACGGTAGTGTATATTTTTGAAAGCAACGGTAGATGATCACAGTAGCGTCTGAAGCTATTCTGTACAGAAAATCAGAAAGAACAATATATTTGTGTTGGTGAGAAAGTGGCTGATCCAGGAGCAAAGCGGTGCTGATGAACTTCAGGGCCAGCAGGTCTCGAAGGACGGCGTTAAAACTGAGCTGAAGTCAATAAAAAGCACTTTTTGTTCTCATCCAAAGAGGCCTGGATGAAAGATTCATAGGTTGGTATGTCAGACCGTACAGGGAGGAAAGCTTTAGATGATTGTGAGGCAGGTCAATGAGGCCAGATTGCATCAGACTTTAAGGTTCTCCACAAACTCTAAAAGCAGATGTTTAATCAAAGGCTACCAGATGTAGCGGCTGTGGCTGCATGCTAGGTCAGATGCTTTGGTTTCAAAGGAAACGATCAATCTGGATGCCTAAACGCTCCTCCTAGTTGTGCCGTCTTTCGGTTTAGGAGTAAAATCTTTTCCTCTTTTGTTCTTGTTGAATAGAAAAAAATATTAAATAAGTTTATCAAAGAAACCCATTTCCTGCCACCATCAGTAGAGCATCTTTTTGTTTGAGGACGATAAAGAAACATGACTTTATTGTTTGGGGAGCGGCGGCCTAGTGGTTAGCCTCCACTCTGGGTCCCTGAGCAAGACCCTTAACCCCACACTGCTCAGGTTTAGTTCTGTGCAAAAAGATTTAAATTGAAAACTTTGAACAGTTTTTATTTCTTGTCTGTATGTTTATAGGTTAACACTGGAGAATTTAAGAGACAAAGAAATGGGCCAGGAGCTGGAGGAAGAGGATGAGGAGGAAGGCGAGACGGAGAAAAGTTTACAGGCCAGTCAACCCCAACTTCCCACAAACCAGGATCTGATGGAGGAAGAGGATCAGATCATAGAGGAATACGACAGCGACTGATTCCAACGCTGCCAGAATTCATTCATTGTTTTTCACTCAAAGGGACGTTTTTTTTTATTCCTTTCATTTCTCAAAAACCTCTTTTATTTAAAGCACATTAGAGAAAACAAATCAAAGACAGAAGGCTCATAGGTCCACATTATGGTTAATTTATTTAAGATTCATAATTTACCCAAAATAAAATAAGCCAAACATTTACACTTTATTTTTTTTTTTTTAATGATTGTTGTGCATCAACACCTTTTGCTTCTGACCTGCAGGGATCAACGCACCGTTTTCAGACCGACCTTAAAATCTGGGTTTATTTTCTTATTTATTTCCTGGGGAGATGTTTCTCTGTCTGGAACCTGAAGAACATTTTTTACTTAGAGCCTGAAGTTTCTGTTTACATTTCAATTCTAAAACGAACCTGTGAAAATACTGAAAGGAGGCCATGTTTGACAGAACCTTGGAGTAAAGAATATTGTACATTTGAAAAGCTGTACTTGCAGTAACATAGCAGGAAGTAAGTGTTTAAACAAGGAATCAAAGGTTTTCATACCGCGATGTGTGAGCACTATTAAAATGTTTTATTTGTATATTTTGGTACACATGTTTTCTGATTTAACTTTTAAAGTTCAAATAACTTCTAATCATCATTTCAGGTTTGTTTTTTTCCTTGTAGAGAAAGTTCTATATTTTTTTGGGCAGTTATTTAAGAGATGTTATTTTAGGATAATTAGGATCCAAATAAAGATGTGATGAGCCCTGTGGTTTTAGTTACTGGAAAGAGTAACTAAATACTAGGGATGCACGATATAATCGGCCCCCTATCGGTATCGGCCTTAAAACGGAATATCGGACATCGGCCACCCCACCGATATTTAACCCGATATTTGATCAGCTTCTGA
>NW_015150656.1:100336-105899 GCF_000732505.1 Cyprinodon variegatus
CAGGCATGTCTAAAGTCGGTCCTCAGGGCTGCTGTCCTGCAGGTTTCAGAGGTTTCTCTGCTCCACCTTTTAATAGCTGATTAACAGGCTTTTGCTGAATTGCAATCATCAGAATCAGCTGCAGAAGCAGGAAAACCTCTAAAAGCTGCAGGACGGCGGCCTTCAAGTCCTTTGGACATACCTGGAACTTCCCGGTAGTGAAAAGTTAATGAGGCATCTTGAAGTGTTTCTCCACATTGCCAAACTGTTGATGCTGCGTTGATACTGTCTCACAGAATACTGCACCTGCTGGACATTTACAGACACTACAGGCAGATTATCTGACAGACTAAACTGAATTAATCTGATGACATAGTACAGTGATATCATTTAGGTAGGTTATATTGTATTATTTCCTATCTACAGGGTTTATACAGGAATTAATGACTCAAATTTAATGCTTTTTTAATGCTCTTAGAAATAATTTTAATGCCACCAACAGGTACCTGTCAACAGGCTGCAGCCAGGTCCTGAATTCCTCTTTTTCCAGCCATTTTTTTTTTTAAATTTGCTTTTTTTTCCTCCCATTCTACAACTTTTTCTCCGACTTAAGCTTCTTTTCTGAACATACAGCTTCCCGGAAGCAGTTCCATGCAAATATATCCTGATATAATATGTATGACGAAATTTGTTTTTATAAACATTTTTTTAACAAAACATTTTAAATGCCACAATTAACACATTTAATGAATTTTAATGCCAATTAAGGCTTTAATTAAAAAAATTATTTAATGACTTTTAATGATTTTTAATGACCTGCAGAAACCCTTTATGTTTAAATTGAAAATTCTTTGCTATTTTTAGATGCAGCCAATAAATAATGTAAACATATATAACGTGATAATTTAGGGGCAAATGAATGAGGATGCCTGTGGATTAGGTTTTTAAATCTTATTTTTAAAACGGTGTAAACAGTAAAACTAAGAGTCAAGTTAAAAATAATTTTAATTCAAATAAGTTTAGTGATACCTGAAAGAAATGGCTGAAACGTTCATATTCCATTTAGGCTGCTCTAAAATTCTTGATAATTTGAATGATAAACAGCAAAAGATTATACTTTTTCACTCTATGGGCTCCATGCCGCGCTGTTGCTGGACCCGTCACTGGTTCCCTGTTTGCTAAGGGACCAGAAGGGTCAAGGAAAAGTTAATGATGAACAGATAAACCAAAACGAAAATGCAGTTTCAGAAAATGCAATTTGTAATATGAAAAAAATGGAATAAGGAATACGGTAACCTTTTTAAATGTGTGATTAACCCTTTATAGGGCTTTACTGTTATTGATCACTTGCATGCTCCTTACTAATGGAGTCCCCCCCCCACCCCCATCCCTCAGTGAGGTCTGGAAGCATAACATTTATATCCAGCCATTCAATAAAGATCCTGTAAATGGCTGTACATCTTATTTTGGAATTTGACCAATTAGACGAGCCCTTGAATTATTTATATTACCTACTGGAAATTAAGTTAAAAAAAGAAAAAAGTTAACAAGTCAAGAAAAAGAGGAAAAAAAGCTAATTGAAAAGTTAAAAAGTAAAGTTCAAAAGTTAATAAGCCTAGTTAACAATTATATTTAGGT
The DNA here is from genome assembly GCF_000732505.1 of Cyprinodon variegatus. NCBI lineage: Eukaryota > Metazoa > Chordata > Actinopteri > Cyprinodontiformes > Cyprinodontidae > Cyprinodon > Cyprinodon variegatus. The sequence continues at coordinate 101,954 of NW_015150656.1, forward strand.
TTATAAATTAAAAAATGTGTCAGAAGCACTTTTGTTATTTTTCTTTATATATTCGGGCAAGTTGGCATTTCTTTTTATTCCATTGACATTGATTTTTGAAATCAAAATATTCATATTTTTTGAATGTTACAAAGGTAATAAGGTCTTGTCCTGGATTCACTATTGAACAGAAGTGGCTCAAAATTTTGATTTTCAAAGTATTTCACTGAGTGCCCTATAAAGGTTTAAGAGAGGTATTTATAATTAAATATACAAATGTTGTTCCTTAAACCTCCATTAAGAAATGGCTTTTGAAAATACATTTTAAAATTTGAGTATTTAATAAAGGTTTAATAAATACAATTTACAATTCCTCTTCAATAGTTCAATTTAAAATTAGAAAACGCTTTTCAAATTGCACAATTCATATGTTTGAAATGGCAGTTTGCTGTTTTAGTGACTCTCCAGGTCCTCCATAATCAAGGGCGTAGATTTGATTTCAACTTTGGTAGGGACACTGTTGGTCTGATGTCATTGGTCCTATGCAAAAATATGCATGCTCCTTTTTTTATGCTTGACGTGAAAATCAGGGTGTATTTCGTTTAAAGAGAAAAGCAGCATTTCTTGCTACATTTATACTAATTTTATAAGCACTACGCACACTAGATGCTGTTTATGAATGACTGACGCTTTACTGGCTCTGATGAATGAGGAAATGGGACTTTTTTTCCACTTTGAAAAGGTTTGCATTTGAAATTACCTAAAACAGTAGGTAAATCTGTGCCTATTTAACAGAATATAGTCTAAATATGTCTGCTATATGTGGATTTATACTCGTGCAGAGGTAAAACCCATTCTTATCTTTTAAATGTTCTCTTTGTATCATTAGAACAAAGCAAAATAATAGATTCAAGGGACGCCAAATACATGTATTGCACTAGAAATAGAAGAGCAACTGACACTGAGCATTTAATATATTAACTTCACTCTACAAGCTCTACATCTAGGCTGTAGTTACTCTGTTTAACCCATTTCATGTATTTTATTTATGGCTGAAATAATTCATTGGATTATCAATTATTGAAATAATGTCAACAAATTTAGTAATCGATTGATCATTATGGAATATCGAGACTCTAAAAGATGTCTTTAGCTCACAGAGCGACCAACTTAGAGCAAGAATTATACCAAAATTGTAAAAAAAAAAAATTGATACATTTTCCATTTTAGATAAAACATGTTTTCGTCTGTCAATATTCCCCATTCCAGAACTCATCTACTGCTGCAACAACTGTATTGTAAATTATAAACATGGTGTTCACATCTAATTGTTTGCAGGGACAGGTAGGTCCGTCCAAAGTTTTGGTAGGGACGTGTCCCTATGCAAACCTACGCCCATGTCCATAATATAATGGGTTAATTGTGTAACAGATCTGATCTAAATGTAGTTTTTGTGAGAAGAAGGAACCGTTTAACCTCTGAATACATCCAGGGTCCGTTTCCTTTCAGGGCCATCGCTCCAATCAATCATGAATTTATTGGTTTTCATAGCTTGAAAATAAATGAACACTGCAGTCCAAATACAGACGACTTTAATCTTAAAGCAACAGTTTTTACTTCAGCTGTCACGATATTTATCATCATTCTACATCATTTTTTAACTTAAAATTAAAATCACAACAAAGGATTTAAGTACAAGTTTTCAAGTCATTATTTTATAACGGTAAACATAGAACAGGTAACACTGTTATCAAACACTAAAGTCAGTGATCCTCCACGCTGCGTCCTCGTGCTTCCGTAACCGTTTTTGTTCTCCACTCATGAACAGGAACTGCTGCACTTGACAAGACATGGACCTGAAATAAGTCGTGCAGCTTATCGCACCGTCGTGACAATCCGGCAGCGTCTTACAGTAACAGCCGACCAGCACAGCTCCACGACTAACGGAAACAAACAGCTTTCAGCTACATAATCTGTTAAAGGACGTTTAAAAATCATAAAACACTACCGCTGTTATAAATGAACCCAGAATGGGTGACTAATGTTAACGATGCAATACTTAGAATTATGAATAATGTTAATGATGCAATACTGAATTAGAAAAGGCTCAATTCGTTAAACTGTGACAGAAATATGAAAACCTTGGTGAAATGACCTGAAAGCATCCAAGCAGCAGCCCAGACACCATCGGTTAAATCTGTGAAATGAAACGCATTGCTGTTTGATTCCAGATAATCCCAGCAGAGTTTTTCCAGATCATAAACAGAAAGAAGTTCCTGCTAAAGTAGTTATGCCACAACCAAAAAATAGAGAGTCCTTTGGCTTCTATGAGAGAATAAAACAACATAAAGTCCAAATGGAAACGGATCAGAACCATTAACACTAATCGCTCCAGCTCTATTTGCAATGGAAAGGTGACTGCATAGATAGAACTCGGGGCTGAACATAATGTGCCCCATTTTACTGTGAAAAATCTGAAATCATAAATCCTGTTTCTCGCATCACAGTTGAAGACATACTTTGTTTTGTTGCATCTCTTAAAGTCCACACTGCAAAAAATTTTAATCTAAATATTGCATTTTTCTTGAATTGAGGAGGTAAACGATATGCTTTACAACGGAGCAAGGCAATTTATATTTAAATAATAAACAATTCTTATTTCAAGTGCACATTATCGAATTATCTTGTGCAATTATACTCATTCATTTTGCAAATCGTCTAATTTAACTCCTCAAATTAAGGCTAAATACACTTCATTTAAGACATTTTTACTTATTTCTGGATCATTTTTTGCAGTGAGTCAGAATACATTCAGGTATAAATGTGAGGATAGCAGCAAACGTCTGAAGATTTCAGTTTCCCAAAAGATTAGAGAATATACTGTAAGGGAATTTATGTTATTTTGTTAAAGAGGTTGTGTTGAAAACCTCTGAATAGGTTTCAGTTTCCATAACTACGGATGATGTCATTTCAATCACCTCAAACAGGTCAAAGGTTCATTAAAAACTCATGAATGGTTGGAAAACCTTTTCTCTTTACAACCCTGATAAACGTATCGGTGTCAGTGTGAGGCTGCGTCTCAGATAAAAGAGGCTGCTGATCGTCTGGCGTTTTTGTCCCGGCGTATGAAATGGGTGTCCTGCGGTTCCCGGTGAGCTCCAGTCCAGCGAGGTAGAGTCAGGAGTGGTGGAGGTCACAGATGACCGTTTTGAGGAGCATTCTTCAGCCGGTGTCTGACTTGGACGGAGATTTCTTCATCCTGTTCAAACAACATGTATGAGTGAGAGCTGACCACAGGGATGCAGGTGGACCGTTCTTCCTTTGGAAGATGAAGGGTTCTACTGTCCGGATGGAAACGGCCAACCATGTGACACCCTCAGAGGAAGATAAACTGGTTATGGTGTTTAGGAAGAAACACCATAAACAGAGGGGGTGTGGTCCAAGACACAAGAACTCCTCCTCAAATCTAAACCATCAGATTGACCATCCTTTGCAGCTTGACACATGGTCGTGTCACATGATCGGCCATAAAAATGATCACTACTGTACTTTATGGAATGGAAATGTTCATTTACTGTCTGGAAAGCTGTACTATTTCATTTTGTACACACAAGTCTAAAAAGTTTTTTAGGTGGAGTCAAATGTATGGAATGAATTTTGGTCCATTATTATTTGCGAACAACGAAAAAGTCTGGTAAACAGAAATTATAAAAATTAAAAATAAAAATTCAATCCTAAAATGAAAATTACGAAAAACATCTAGAAAAAAAGAGTTTTGAGAGAAGCTTTGATGTTTCCTCAGATTTTATTTCTATAAAAAAAAATTTTTTTTTTTTTACTTTTTCCCCCCAAAAAAGTTTTTAAAGATTTTTTTGTTTTTAAAAACTCTATTATTTAGATCGAGTTTTAGAAGTTGCAAACTGCATTTGCCAGATCAAATTCTCTTCAAGCCCAGTTCAAACATTCG
>NW_015150656.1:106512-107529 GCF_000732505.1 Cyprinodon variegatus
CCCCTTCCCAAAATGACTTCAACGGAAGGTTTCCAGATGGATATGCGGAGCAAATCCATCTGGCAGAGTCAGGTTACCTCTCACCTCCATCCTTTGGAGAATAAATTTGCAACGTCAAAAATCAAGACCGAAATTCTGCTGGAAGCTTTTTTATTCCACGTCTCTTATGGATACACATAATATAACATATAGAAGGTGTGAAGGAAGCTCTTCTACTCACAGTTTCAGCAGTCTCCTCTCCCTCTGTGTGTTCACTGCCGGGGGCGAACGCCTCAAAGTCCGATAAAGCACTTTCTACCGCCTCCTCATCATAGTCTGTCTGGTACTCATCAGACGGCTCCTCTGAAACCAAACAGGAAGGACAGTCAGAGGATCACCGCTTTACCAGGAGGCATATGAACGCATCACTTCCTGCCTCATCGTCTGATCGATTTTCCACACGTTCAGGCAACTGACCGTCTATCAAAGCGTTCTTCACGGGTTCAATTCTCGATACGATCTCTGCCAGGTCGGTGAAGGTAGTGTTTGGACATGTGACCACCTAGGAGGCAGCAGGAATGATAGTTATGTTTCTAAGTCAGTTAAAACCTCCATCAGCAGGTCGGAGCTCCATGAACTCAGTGACCAGACATCATCCTAAATGGTTAATATTCAACTGTTTAAATGATTTTCATCTACATCAGGGGTCTGCAACCTGCGGCTCCAGAGATACATGAGGCTCTTTGGACAGTGGCTCTTAATGGTGGCTAAAATGTATATAAAGAGCTAAATAATGTACTTATAAGCTTTAGTAGTTTCTATAACAGAAACGAAGAACTACTTCAAAATAACCAAAAATGTTTTTAACCCTGTAATGCCAAATGTATCATATTTGATACATACAGTTTCTGAAATGTTTTGCGTCTGACACCTTTTGCATAATTTAATGGTAAAAACTTTGCTCAAGATCCTATTGTACACAATCAAATATACCTGATAACAGCGAGTAGAAGACTACACAAAAAAATAATCTTGACT
>NW_015150656.1:108628-110065 GCF_000732505.1 Cyprinodon variegatus
GATATCATTTTAAAGGCTAAAAATTCATAAATTGTTGGTTGTTTAAGATGGCAACTAATTTCTCAGAGATCATTTAAAAAAAAGGATAGGCTGTTTTTTTGAAAAAGTCAGGTTATATTTCACGGTTCTAAACAGCTTTTACTTGTCCAGACTCGGGGCCAAAAGGCTCTTTGGATATGAAAGGTTGCAGACCACTGATCTAGATCAATATAAAAAAAAAAAATCCCTCACATGTCCAGCTTTGGTTTTATGGAACTCCTCCTGATGTCTGTCCTTCAGCATGCTGTCCACCACCCCGCTGCGATGCCACACATCAAACAGCGTCTTTCCATGCTGGTATCCCACCTCCTAAAGTCAGACCAGGGAAAGCTCAGGTTGACCTCTAAACATTTCCACGCTAAAAAGAAAGAAAACAGCCTAGGAGTGCAGGAAGAAGAGGAAAGCTCACAGCGATCTCATCAAATTTGCCAAAATCGAGCGTTCCGTAACGGTCGATGGGAGGCCGGATGTACTCGCAGTAATCGCTGTCTCTGACCACCTCCAGCTGCCTCACACAGCAGACGTAAGCCAGTCGTGTCTGGATCTCTGCCATGTTTAGAACCTAGATGGAGAAGCCAGAGAGTCTCTGTAAGTGGGTCGTTTCCAGTTACCGGTTTAAAACGACCACGGCGGCGAGGCTGGAGTACCTTGACCTTCTCGGCCAGCGGGTTTAACCTCTTCCACAGCAGCCACCAGCCGCTCAGACTGTCGCCGTAGTTGGTCAGACTGGTTTCATTCCGGCTTCCAACATCGATGGCGATCACAACCTTGGCCCCCATGGAGCGAGCCACGTCAGCTGGACAGGAGAAGGACAGAGACCATAGTTCCTATGATGGACTGACTGATGATCAGAAAGCAGGATGTGTTCAAAGTGTAGCTCTGATAGTTTCAAGCAGATTCCTCAAGAAGTTAAGAACTCAGGTCTGAAGTACTACATGCTTATTCTTCTGGGAAAAAAAAACTGTTTAGTTTCATAAAACTTTATTTTTTTTTTAAACAAACCTCAAATCTCTTGTGGTCTCAGACCAGGTTGTAGCTCTTGACGTTCAAGGCTATAAACTCCAGAGAGCGGAGCTTTGTGAAGAGAATTTTCTTCCATTATTGTTCAAGTAACGAACACGTTTTGTAAATAACAAAAATAAAAAACACATTTTGAAGATAGTAAAAAAGCAATCCATAAATAAAACTTGATAAAAATCAAATTTATTTTTCATATCTTACTTTAGTTTTTTTTTTTTTTTGCACATTTCATATTTTAAAATTTTGGGTTTTAGAATTTATATTTCCAAAATTTGTATACTTTTTTCAGATGAATTTTTACGAATTGTAATCTTTTCAAACTGCGTTTCGCAGATCCCATTCTCTACACCTCAAGCCCAAAAAAACTGCTTGCACAAC
>NW_015150656.1:111921-113928 GCF_000732505.1 Cyprinodon variegatus
ACCTAATACTCCGTCGTACGTACCTAATACTCCGTCGTAGAAAACAGTGAAGATGTGCCAACAGCTGATGAGATTTTAATTTTCCATTTACAAAAGGTGTTCTTTGCCTACAACAATAATGGAACAAAATTCACTCCATAGAATTTAGCAATATGGCTTCCTCTTCTGATTACTTTTATTTTTTAGACTTAAGACAACATTTATTGTTGTTTCGTTTTGTATAGCTTTTATAACATTTCCATTTCATAAAGCGAGCAGTGATCAAATATAAACAGTGTCGAAAAAAAAAAAACATGGTGCAAAAACGCATTGTTTCACCATATATTCACGCAAGTTCAGAGCGTGAATATATGGTGCAGATATACAGGTTTGGTGTTATCAGTGTGATGCAAAGTCTGCGACAACCGTTTCCAACCGTTCAGCTGTCTGATGACGGTGGGGAAGAAGCTGTTGCAGAAACTGCTGGTTCTGAATTGGACGCTGCGAAGCCTCTTTCCAGAGGGAAGAGAAGCTGTAGCCTCTTTCGCCTCACATTTCAAATCTCATCTGGGATTTCCTCTGACATTTTACATAAAAACTCTGAACCAATATCAGAATTTTAATATTAAAAAAGGTTAGAAAAACACTGATCAGTTTCCCTCAACCTTCTATTCACCCAATATTGAGCACTGGTCTCATATCCATACATGTTTTTGTTTGTAGTCCTGCTGAAACACAGTGAAAGCTGTAAAGCACACCAGCCGCTGAGCGGTTCTCACCAGGGAGGTTGTTTATGTACCCCCCATCCATGAGCAGGTGTCCATCTTTGGGATCGCAGAGAGGCGGCAGGTAACCAGACAGTGACATACTGGCACGGACGTAACGCCACAGAGAACCTAAGCAGAAGGAGAGTCCAGGGATTTTCTTCAGTCAACAAAGTAAAAAAAAAATCTAATCTAAACCAAAACAAACAAAATGACTCATTAAATAAGGAAATAATCTGTCATTGATCATTGTTTTTATGTGTATTTTCTTTTATTCTGTTATTCTTGCTTTTTTATAATCTTTCAATTTATTTTTAAATTGGCTTCACATTTCAGAAAGACCAAGAGAAACAAAAAGGCTTCACCTCATAAAATGTTCGACCCTAAAAAAGTGACCAAAAACATAAAAGTTTGGCTCCTCCTGGGCTCATATCTATTCATCAATCAGCTGCTCTTTAATTGCTGCACTTTTCTGAAGGTTTTAATCCTAAAGGAAAAATAGTTTATTGCTATGAATCAATTGTTGGACGATTGATTTGAGGATTTCACTCACCGTCAGTGTGAACTCTCATGGAGGAAGCAGTGATATCTGTTGTTATGGTGAAGTATGGAAGCCACAGGTCCTTGCAGTGCAGAGCAGAAAGCAGCAGAAAAATCAAAATCAAAATCTAATCAAGATGGAGTGTTTTAAAAATAACTGCTGATCTGTAATTATGAACAGAAATCTTCCAAAAAGCCATCAGGCATCAACTGACATTTCATTAAGATCAAATTTTCCTCTAAAGTCAGATAGTCTGTTAGCTCTGAACTTTTGAGCATTTGATCACTGAACAACCAAACCATTTGTGGTAGAATTATATAATCCAATGTCTCTGTTTAGATTTATATTGTATTAGATTTAATCCCCACACTGCAGAGATATTGGAATCTGAGCTTAAATGTCAGCTAAACTCATTTGCATAAAGACAGATAAAACCTTTAAATAAACCAAACATTATCTGCCACATATCTGACTCAATAAACATTTAGTCGTAGGGAAGCGGCTGTTCCAACCGTTGCATTTCCGAATTCGAACGAGTGAATAAAGTGAATGTGATTGGTCGATTATCAAGGGGGGCGGGATTGTTGAGGCGGAAGGTTCGTTTGGTTGTGGCCGGTTTGTTGGAAGCATCTTGCTAAACAGTTAGCAACTTAGTGCTAGTAGGTTCCCAATGGGAAATTCCATTGGGACCAAGTAGCACTAAATTGGTGACTTAGAAACGAC
>NW_015150656.1:115481-120279 GCF_000732505.1 Cyprinodon variegatus
TTTACTCATTTTGAGATCATTTTTGCAGTGTAGATATAATTCAGGTTGGATGAAAACAAAGACACACCACACTTTTCAGATTTCTATTGACAAAAATAATGCACTAGCTATTGCTTGTCCAATAAAATCCGTGAAAAAAATAAAAATCACACAGCAGTTCGTGATGGAAACCTGGCAAAATATGAAAGATCCTGAGTGATTTTGGGGAACTGATGTTCTAGAGGTTTCCTAACACTCCTGTCTCCATCTGTGCTGGGGAAGGTGTAAAGAAACATACCTCAATCTGTTTGTCTTTGAAAACAGAGCTGATGCTGTAGTTAAAGGATGCCCCAGAAAACATGGAGGTAACGGGGTAGGTCAGATCCAGGATCTTCTTAAAGTACGACGTCATACCCTGAACAAAGCCGGAGGAGGAAAGAGAAGAGTGAAGCAAGAACTTCTGTAAAACAATCAGAATCTCGCTTTGTTTTAAAAAATATGAGAAGGCGTCAGTAATGAGGTGAACGTACCATAGCCCACTCCCGAGCCCGGACCCTCATCCGACTGCTGCTCTTCTCCTCTGCATACAGAGCTCCCATGAAAGAGCCGATAGAGGTGCCGCCCACCATGTCCACAGGGATCCCCGCTTCGTTCAGCGCCCGCAAAATGCCGGTCTGAGAGCAGCCTCTGAAAACAGGTGCACAGGGTTTAACCAGGCATCCTCTGGCATATCAGTAACACTAAAACACATCAGAATAAATAACTCACTTCCTGTACAGCAACTAGAAACGACCGATCAAACAATAAAAGGGTTATCGTCGTATAGGAAGCTACAGCAAAGTTTCTCACATCAGGGCATCAGAAAAACTTCTGCAAATAAGTTCCTCTATGAGCCAAATGCAGCCTCAGGTTCCACTAAATCAAACCAGACCTAAATGCAGGAGCAGACGGGGGAAAGACGAGGCTCCACTTCAGCTAAATGATGATCGCACTGCAAAACTGATCTAGAAATAAGTTAAAAATGTCTTATTGACTATTTACACTTAATTTGAGTACACAAGTAAGATGATTTGCCAATTGAAATAAGATAATTAGTTAATATGTGTTTAAAATAAGACAATTGTGCAATTTATACTAATAGTTTAGTTCCATTGGCAAAGTGTCCCACTTATCTCCTCAATTCAAGAAAAAATGCATTTATTTTAAGAAAAAATGGCTTCTTTAGATTTTATTTTTCTGCAGTGCGGCTATTTCTGTTTAGCAGATGTCGCCTTTTAGCGCAACATTCAATCCAACTCCTTGAATCTTTTCTTTGATTGATAAACATTAGTTCAAAAATGCACAGTTCAAAGAATTGCAGCAAAAGTAGAAGGTCTGGATAGATTTGTTTCTCTTTAATTAATGAAATCTGCTTTTTCTCAGTTTTTGCCTGAAATAGAAAGTTGATTTATGATCTCAAATTTAAGGAATATGAAAATGCTTTTCATTGCACTGTAGATATTCAATAGCGTTATAATTAGCGTGCACATGTGTGAAACCTTTTGTGGTTTTGTCTTCATAACAATGAAGGTCATCAACCTCCAGCAAACTACGTGTCAATTTATTTCCTACAACTAACAAACCAAGAGCTCTGCTGCTTTCTCAGGTTGTCGCTAAATAGAATATAAACCGTACCTTGTCAGAGCTGCAGGACAAGCCAGAGCAGTGAGGGAAAAATAAAACAGATTAAACACAAAACAAAGACATTATTATGTGATCCATACAAACACAAGCAAACAACAGAATCCCTGATGTGGTAAAATAGGAAAAACTTCCTCTATAATCCAGAGTTCTTTCATTCAAAATGAAATAAATACTTTTATCATTAGGTAGTTAATAAATATTCCATCAAATAAATAAATGTCCCCATTAAAAAGTATATATTTAGAGATATAATTTTATTCATTTACTTAGCATTTATTCACTTATTAAATACATTTATTTCATTATTTATTCATGTATTAAATGTATTCATTTCAATGTTTTTCAAAATAAAAATGTGTGTTAATTTTATTTGGTAAAGCTACTTTAAGTATTTTTCGGGAATTGACTTTCAACTTTTATTTGAAAAATGATGAAATAAAGAAATGAAACATAAAAAAAAAAGTTTAATAAATCTTAATTTACATATATTATACATGTTAAGGTTGATAAATGAATGATTAAATTAGCTGAAAGTTTGTATTCTAACAATTTATTTACTCTTATTTTGTAGGGGCATTCAATTAGTTATTTGAGTGAATATTTATTGATATGTCATTAATAGTATTAATTTGTCTCATTTTGAATGAGACGTCTCTCGATAAATTAAAGCTTCTGTCTGAGGTTCAGGGTAAAACCCGAGGCGTTAATCAGAGCGGTGTGCAAAGGTTCCTGAGAGGAAAGCGTGTTTAACCAATCCGTACCTGGCGCCGCCTCCACCCAGAACCAAGGCGATGGAGTTTCCCGTCAGGATCCTGGCCAGGCGAGAGAAGTCAGAGTGACGATCTGGATGCTTTTCAAAGACCCGCTGGTACAGCTCTCTCTGCAAAACACGACAAACATCCTTTAATGTAGAAAAACAGGCCAACTGGGTCGGCACGGCCTCAAACCCAGAGAGTGGTAGGCACCAGCTTCGGTAGACTCCTTTTGGAGAACACTCTGCGGGGGCAGGAAAGGTGATGGTGTCTGGAGATCCAGCTCCGCATGTTGAGCCACTCGGCGGTGCCGCTGGGCGGCGGGCCGTCCTCCCTGTGCAGCAGCACCAGCTGCTTCTGAGCTCGGACCGAGCTGCTCTCCAGCATCCGCTCCAACTGCAGGAGGGGAGAGTCTTATTATTAATTATTAAAGAGATGATTGATCTCAATTAATCTCGAAGAGGGAGAATCCACACCGACCTCCCCCACAGTGGGCTCCTGTTCACCCAGTCCCACAATGATGATGCAGTCGGCCTGGCGGATGCAGCGCTGGGTCCAGGGAGTGAGGCTGGGGTCGGACTGGTAGAGGACGATCCGGTGGATGTCTTCCTGCTGGCCCAGCCAGCTGGACAGACGGTACTCATGGACGCTTTAACATGTAGATACAGATGGATGAAAGCAAGCTCTCTGACAAATTTTCTGTGAACTAATGCAAGAGAACAAGGCCTGCTCCCTTATGAAGCAACCAGTGGCTTCAACTTCATGTTTTTAAATCTTTCACCAGTCCCTGACTCACCTGTCCAGGGCAGCAGAGCCCAGTCTCTGTTTGATGATGTCACTGGTCAGCAGTAAGGCAGGGCCTGAAAAACAAAACAAAAAAAGAAACTAAACGTTTTTTTATGTAGAAACAACCTTTACAGAATATCTTGGAGCAAATTTAATCGGAACTGAATCCCTTTCTGACAGATTGTATCTTCTGTTCAGTCTTGCTGCTGTTGATTTCTTATGAATCAGGAGAACCACTGTAACAAGAGACAGGCGGCTGTTTTTCACCTCATAAAAGCTATTTAACGTCATGTCACACAAGGATCAAACATGTCTAGGTAACACCAGATCAGGTTTATTCTTCCTATCATGGCACCAGGTAATATTTCAGCTCAATGCTGGTGAAGATTCTCAATCATCCAGGTCATAGTCATTCCAAAAAAGTAAAAAAAAAAACAATCCACTGGACTTTGTTTTCATGTTTGAAGACGTTTCGCTTCCCATCCAAGAAGCTTTTTCAATTCAAAATGTCAGAATTAGAGTTCAAAGCTTTATATAGTAGCCCAAAAACTTGTTTTGGCTTAGAAAACATGCAAACTGAACCAGAAGAATGGGTCCACCCCTTAGGAACGGGGAGTCATTTTGGGTTCTTTGTTAGCCTGCAGTGGAAAAACAATCTAGAAATAAATCAAAATTTCTCAAATTAAGTGTATTTACCCTTAATTTGAGTAGGTAAAATGAGTTAGTTTGCCAATGGAATAAGTATTTTTGCTTTTAAAATAAGATATTTAGATAATATGCACTTGAAACAAGACAATGTAATTGAGTAAATTGTCTTGTTCCATTGGCAAAATGTCTCTTTTACCTCGTCAATCGGTTTCTTATTCTAAGAAAAAATGACTTATCTAGATTTTGATTTTTTTCCAGTATGGAATACCCGATACTGAGCTATGCCTCTGAAAGGGGGTTGTTAGGGGCAATTGTTGCTTGGCTGCCCAGACGGGATGTTTTGTTCCCTGTAAGGTGGTTGGGGGTTGAAATGATAGCGGGAAGGAATCAACTCTATTGCTGCATTGTAGGTTTTTGAAAGCTCAAACCTGAGTCCACCTCCTCTGTTTAAGGTTGTTTTTTCTTTCTTAACATAAATGGCTTCCTTCACACCCCTTTCAAACCACCTGTCTTCTTGGTCCAAAATGTGAACATTCTGATCCTCAAATGAGTGTCCCTTATCTTTAAGGTGCAAGGTGTTGTCCTGTTCGGAAAAGGTAGCCCATCTGTGTTGGGCCATGAGTCTGTGGAGAGGTTGTTTGGTTTCTCAAATATAAAGATCAAAGCATTCGTCAATGCATTGAATTGCAGACATCACTACACTCATCTAAGGTCTGGGGTTTTATCTTTAGGATGCACTATTTCAGGTCCATCCATAAAACACGGTGATGTACAAAAGAATTTAAATAAACCATTTAAGGTATCAAAGTCCACTGTGTATCAGTGATCTGTTTAAGTCTAAGTCTATAGTGTTTAGTGTTATTGTGAAGTTTAATTAGTAGCGCATATATTAATCCAGGGTTCCTACAGCGTAAGGCAAGTTCAATTCAAGACTTTTTAAGACTTTTTAA
>NW_015150656.1:121678-123283 GCF_000732505.1 Cyprinodon variegatus
TAATAAATTATTAATATCAAAAATGTATTTCTGTTTTTTTCTTTTTACATATTTTGTTAAAAGGCCAAATAAGGACTTCAAACCCCAAAAAAAGTAAATTTCTGTTTTGTTTTATTCTTGGATCGGGCTTTAAAGGGTTAAGCAAGCTTGGTAAAAAACGTACAAAATTAAAATTAAGTGTTCTTTCCTTGGCTATGCTTTGCTCAAATAACAATGACGTTAGCCAAACCGGTTAAGAAACAAAAATAATTCTCAGCAGCTGCACCTCTTACAAAAAAAAGTCTGAAACTGAAAAGTGCGCAGAATTATTCAATCACACAGTGTTCAGAAAGTGCATTGTCCTCTATTCTGCACTTTAGATGAATGACTGTTTAGGTGCCCCTGGTGGTGGCACTGTATCGATACTTTTGAAAATGAGTATTGTATCCAGATACAACGTTTCAGTATCAATACTTTTTGAGTATCGATACTTTTGACAACCCTACTCAGAACTGATGATGTCTGTGTGTTACAGACCCTGGTTGCGTGTATATGACAACAAAGCAGTGAATCTCAATCTATTTTATTATTTTTTTTAATTGTATTTTCAATAGGCGTATAGACTCATAGGTCATTTGTTCAGAAAGAACAAAAACAAAAATTTTCACAGCCCCCCTGATCAAAATTATTTCCAGCGGCCATGTAAACAGGACTTCCTGAAATTCCATATATTAATGTTTGTCCTGAGACTAGTAGCATCTAAAGCCATCTGTTTAAAGGGGGCGTGCAGACGTACCGATGCCACTAAGAGCGTGCTGCAGCTCCAGAGTAAAGGTGGTGAGGGGAACCTCCTCAGACACGGGCAGGATGGCCACAGTAGACAGATTAGAGGCTGGATTCCCGGCATCCCACTTACTGGTCGGTGTGTGGAGGGCCAGACCGCGACCTGCAGGGAAGAGAAGATGATTCCTTTTCCTGGATATTTTAGCCTGAAGGGAAAATATTTCAGCGCCAAATACGTTTGAGAAACATATTCCACCGAACACGGCACCAGCATTGTGCATTCCAGATTTAAAAACAGCGTGCAGCTCTAGAGGTTGAGAGATTACCGCTCAGAGGCCCGTTGACCTGCTGCATGTTGCCCAGGATCTTCTGTCCCAGCACATGGATCAGTCTGGTGACCACCTGAGGATACCTCCTCTTGATGGAGTTCAGAGCTCCCTCAGGCAGCTTGGCCAGCTCAGAGTCCCTGACGGCGTGGACCGTTGTGGCTCGGTTCATGTGCGTCAGGGCCTCCACCTGGTCAGAAACCCACAAATCTCAGGTCTTCTTTTCAATATTTCAGCAGTGCTGTGGACACCAAATCTGTCACCGCTCACCTCCCCGATCAGGTCCCCGCGGCCGTACTCTCCAGCCAACTCCTTCTTGCCATTTTCCTTTGCAATGACAGAGCGCAATCGACCACTGAGGACGATGAAGGTGCTGTCCGACTTGTCGCCTTGTCTAAAACCCGACAGATTCAAAAAAAGAACCCCCGCCATTAAACAGAGTGATAGATTGATTTGCAAAAATTAGGAATCTCCTGTCCAGGGGTGATGCTGAGAAACTAGTCCATGCATTTGTTAC
>NW_015150656.1:125032-126264 GCF_000732505.1 Cyprinodon variegatus
CTGAGAGAAGAAACAAAGATTTGAGAGAGAAGAGAAAATATTTGAGAGAGAGAGCCCATGTTTTGAGTGTGAGCATTATAAGTTCTGAGTGCAAGAAGATGAAATTCTTTTCTCAAATTGAAATTATGTGCTCTTGCATTATGGCAGGATAATTCTCCCATAGTTTTCCTTATATAATAAATTGTGAACCATCTGACTGGATAATCTGGTTGAACTGTCTCTGTAAAGAACTCTCTGCAATTCCAAAACTGAATTGCATCAGTTTTGGAAATGTGTTGTTTTAAGGTGAAGCGTTGCCTGGTTCAGGTAGTAACACCGTGGTACCTGTAGACGGCTCTGCCGGCCTCCACAGCCACCCAGTCCAGGGCAAAGTCGATCTGCCTGACAAACGACGACATCCTCTTTACCACAGTGTGAGCGACGTGCAGCACCACCCTGGGATCCTCTCGCATTATCCTGGAGTCGTTCAAACAAATGTTTACAGACATTACGCGTGACAGATAGACGTGAACAGCAGATAGCTAATGAGCTGATCTCCATCCTACTCGTAGAAGTGGGCCTTGGATACGGAGAGGAAGGTGCAGTCTCTGTGGGCTCGCACGGTGAAGATGAGGGGTTCCCCTGTGAGGACAGCCAGGTGGCCCACCATCTCTCCAGGGTGGGTAACAAACAGCAGGCTCTCTTCCTCCCGGTCTATCATGCGCTGGTAGACATGGAGCAGCCCTGAGATGACGAACGCTACGCTCACGTCCTGAAAGGGCCAGAAAAAATAGGCTGTTTTATTTCCATGTTTTACCCAAAACTGGACCACAGTTATGTGGAAAAAAACAAACTTTTAGACGACTTTGTAGAAGTATTTACGATCTTTAAGCTTTTTTACCATTTTGTAAACTGCACTCAAAAACGTTTTATCTGTAAGCTATGTGATTAAGCAACATAAAGCAGCTCATAATTCTGATTCACATGCATTCTTTAATGCTCAATTCAGATTTTTTTGTGGAATCCAATTCTTGTGCGTGGTCATTCATATTTTCAAATATATGCGACCCGTATGTGATCTCCTGTGTGAACTGCATTCATACAACTTCCCATCAACATCTTTGTAGATAGATGTTTGAGCTTGGCCTATTTTTTAGTGTAGTCCTGTTTCTCTGACTGTGACTGGATGGATGTGCTCTCTTCATCCTGGACCTGCTGGAGGTTTCTTCCTGTTGAAAGGGAGTTTTCCTCTC
>NW_015150656.1:128050-130713 GCF_000732505.1 Cyprinodon variegatus
GATGATTAAATTCAAAGCAGCAAAACATACGGAAAATCCATTATTTTTGGGGGGATTTTTTCATTAATTTCATAAATTTTTATGGGATTTCGGTGTAACAATCAACATATACCGAATCGAACCGAACCGAAAACCGTGAATCGAACCGAACCGTGGATTTTGTGAACTGTTCCACCTCTAATATATATATATATATATATGTGCTATCTGTGCTTTCAGATTGTGATGCTGGGATTACAGAAACATCTGAAGTTACAAATAAAGGCATAAGGAGTGTTAGATCGGTGTGAGGGGGGCATACTGAGGACACTGGCAGAATAAAATCAGTTATTTAAATGCTGTTAATCTCATTTTGTTTACATTGTGCTAATTCACAACAAATGTCTTCATTTTACACAGAACAAAATCCAATTAATGTTGAGATGTTGAGAAATAGTCTAATCATAACTCAAAATATTAAATAGGGAACATAAGATTTCTGTAAAAGAAGATTTTTTTTACTGAACTCAACCTGCTTCCATTTGGAATCAATTTAAATCAATTTCAAAATAAAGGTTTTGGCTGCAAATTAAAAATGACATATAGAAGGTATAATGCTCTGGATTATTTAGAAAGGCAGAGTGGGAAACAGTTGACCTTTAATAAACATGAATGCTTAGATTTTTATCAGATCATATCTATAGATACAGATCATGTGATGTCCCCTTCCAAGGTAAAGATACCAGCTCTACTTGAGACACATAAAAAGCTTTGGCACTAACATTTTAGATAGAATAGATTATGATAGAATAGAATAGAATACAATAGAATAGAAATCCACTTTATGTTTCCACAGACACTGAGTGAAATCAGGAGTGTCATTAGTAAAGCAGAAAGGCATATTTCAGCCCATAAATATTTCTTTCTCTTAGAAGTTTTCTGGATCTTCATGCTAAATAATTTGTTTTTTAAATCAACACATCCTGAATTCATCAGATATCTGAACGATTTCTTGCTCCAGAATCCCTACAGGGTTAAGATAGTTTCCTCTCTATTGGTTCGAGACAGCTTTAACGACTTTAGAGCGTGAAAAGTTTCATTCACCTGATCTCCTTGGTGGGCTACAATAGATCCAGCTTTGACCTGACGAAGCGTCACCCTTCCTTCCAACAGACTGGGGTCCTGTTCAACAACACCAGCAGATAACATGTCTCTGTTAAGCCCATGTTAGCAAACCACAACTAATTAACTAATTAAAACATTTCCTCTGAAAGCTACCTGTAGCTGGATGACCTGCAGCAGGTCCTTTTTAGCAGCCTGGAAGATGGTGTTGACTTTGTTATGATGGCCGCTTCCTGCTCCAGGCTCGCAGTAATGATAAACAGCAGACGGAGCGGGCAGCATAGTCACGCTCTTCTTCAGAATAGACTGAGGACACAAAGATTGACCAAAAACAATCAGAAGAACATTGGGTGACTTTACAGGGAGATTGTGCAGCTTTAAAGGGTCTAAGCCAACTCAGTTTAAAACTGGAATAAAGTTCATTCTTCTACAGAAACCTTAACAGAGCCTTGGGTTCCCGCCTCTTCTTTGGAGGACTGAGGCTGGTCGAACCATCTGCTGCCCTCTGCAGGTCCTTCACCTCCTAAAAAGAACCCAACACACGTCATTAAAGTAAAGTTGCAGCTTCTGCCTGTCCTGATACCTGTTACCCCAAAATCCTACATCCTCAGCTGCGTTCCAGACGGCCTGTGCAAAGCCAAGCCTACAGCCTCCGCTGTTCCTCCCGTCTTGCTGCACTCCGACTTCCTCGGAGCTTGAGGAGAGCATGCGCCATATTATCATTAAATTCATAGGAGCAAAACATGCTTTAAATTAACGCTTAATTTATTATATATTTTAAAAATTCCAATTAGCATCCAGTATATGTTCAGTATCTGCACAAATATTTTCTTTTTGTTGTGGATTTTTTCTAACAGGGATAACTAGGATCATACAAAACTGTTTGTTCTCTACTTCCAAACTCAGCATCTCTTCATCCATTCATGTAATAGGAAGTTTCTTTTGACCTTTTTTGATTTATTTAAACTTTTAATCAAATTTCGATGTAGATGACAAATCTGCTTCCTTGTCTGTTGAAGAACCAATAGTTTGCATCCAATCTTTTACTTCAACGGTGTTCATTTTTTTTGGAATATATAAGAATTATGCTCTAATTTGTAGTTACCGATCTGTTGTTACTATATTTTAATTTGACAAACCGGATCTTCTCGATGTTCTTTTTCCTGTTTGGTGCGATTGCAATTGCAGATCTTGATCTGGCCGGACCGGAGCAGAGCAAAGAAGAGCTTGGCTCCGTATTTTGACGATGACGGACAGAAAAGACGTACATGGACGGTGTTATGCGGAGGAGTAGCGGTGGATGTGGAGCAGCTCTCATTAATTAACATGACACAAGTACTCCGTACAACGTATGTGAGCGGGGCGGAGTGCTGACGGACTATATGGAATCTGGGGGTTAGAGGAATTACTGAAGCCTTTCCACATCCAGACAGAGTGACAGAAGCACAACTGGACTGAAGCTTTTTAAGGAGTTAAAATGGCCTAGTCAAAGTCCCAAGTAAATATCCCTAGCATTTGGTTAATTTTGGTCTTTCCAGACACTTTATCAGCCAATCAGGCTT
>NW_015150656.1:131638-133807 GCF_000732505.1 Cyprinodon variegatus
GCTGACGGACTATATGGAATCTGGGGGTTAGAGGAATTACTGAAGCCTTTCCACATCCAGACAGAATGACAGAAGTACAACTGGACTGAAGCTTTTTAAGGAGTTAAAATGGCCTAGTCAAAGTCTCAAGTAAATATCCCTGGCATTTGGTTAATTTTGGTCTTTCCAGACACTTTATCAGCCAATCAGGCTTGTGAAAAGACAAAAAAAAAAACTACATATATGTATATATAAAGAGAGACTGATAAATTGGGCGGCTGATATTTTTGGCTGATATTAGCATTTTTTCTTCTCTCAGTTTAAACCAATATTTGCCTGCATTTGCCAATTAATTAGCTCATTCAAGCAGCAGTGTGTTGAGATCCGCATGCATTGTTGCATACTCCATTGCTGATGTTTTCATTGATTTGTAAATAAATGTTTTCTTTTTTTTAATTAAGACTTGTGTAAAAAATGTTATTATTATCAAATAAACAGAGGAAGAAAAATCTAGATTGGCTTCAATAGCCCAAATCTGGAATCGGTTAGACTGATGTCCAAATAATCATAGCCTTAAAAATCCTCTATTTGTCGATCTCTATAAAGATATACATCAGATATACATTATATGCTTATTTATGTTATTCATTCAAATGAACAGACCATTTTATGCGTGTACCTGAGCTAGAACAGGAGCCTGGCATGGAGAGAGATTTCCGGTATTTAGCTGGAGACGCGTCCGAGGAGCTGGTCTTTTCTGTTATAAAAATAAGACATTAATGACTTCAGAAAAAAAAAGCCTTTGGTAAAAAGAAAAAAAAAAAAACTAGTAAACAAGGCCATCTTTTCTGACCTGCGTCAGCTTTCTCCGACCCCGTATCTTCGGAGTGGGACGGCTGTCTGCGGAAGCCTTTAAGCTGACTGTCGCCCAGAACGTTCGCCACGGAGACCAGAGATATGGCCTGACTTTCCTGTTACACAAATAAAAAAAAACATGTCTTCAAAAGTGTTTCTACTCACTTTCTGACATTTGTGCAGCCTCCATGAGAGGTAGTTTTCTTTAGTGAATCAGAGTACCGGGTTGAAAAGCTCAGTGGTGAGGCCAAGGTAGTTGTGTAAAGCAAGGAATGTCACTCTCTGCAGACGCACCATAATAATCTATAGAGGGGGAGGAATGGTGACAACATGCATTATGTTAATGTTGAACAGCATTAGTAGAGGAATTGGCTTTTGATTGGCTTAGATGTACCTGAATGACCCGGACCAAAGTCTCTGGATATTTTTCAAAGACGGCCTGGAAAGCCACTGCTGGAAGACGCAGGACGGTGGAAGGGACTGCAGCCCTTGCAGACACTGTTTTATAAGGAGCTGGGTAGCCCTGCAATTTACAGGATGCCTTGTTTTGAGAGGAAGGAAAATTAATGAAAGAGACAGAGGAGGAGGCAGTAGACGTACGGTGATAATGTCCAGGATACTGAGCAAGCTGTGCACGCTGTCTCCAGGTAGGACATCCTTCACCACTGCATCCGTACCATCCTACAGCGACAGAGAGCCAGCATGATTAAACTCCCACACATCAATGAGAAAAGGGTCGTGTGCAGACGTGCACACTGTGTGGTGATAGAACACCTGCCCTTTTCACACCCAACCAAAAAAGTGCCCTAATGATGGTTCCATTTTTTTTTTCTTTAGTGTCGCTTTAGTGTGTGGTCCATTTCTGGATTTAAAAACTTTAATTAAAACCACTAAGTTTTATACTTTTTCACGACAAAACCCCTTCTGGCTTCACCCCCACCAAAACGTTGAATGGTTTGAAATGGTTAATCATTTTTCTTAATGACTTTATAGACACTATGTTTTATTATACTGTGTTTTGTTGCTACCAACCTTATTGTGAAACCAACCTAACGAGCAATTAATAAAAATCAGCGGGATCCGAATAAAGAAATTCATCAAACAGTAAAGGTCTGGAGACATTTTCAATTAATATCTGTTACTTTAAACAGAATTTAACACTGAAATAAATACAGGTGTTTGTGCAGCCATGTTATAAATTGAATTTTTAAATAAAAAATAGAACATTTTTCCATTTTAAAATCTAAATTGTTTTTGAAGTAGAGCGCAACAGTCTTTCAGTTTGGTATATAGATAATATCCTTACGGAAGAGGATTAGGGCCACTGGAAAAAAA
>NW_015150656.1:134802-139094 GCF_000732505.1 Cyprinodon variegatus
TATTTAGATTTCAATTTTTTGCAGAGCAGCAGGTTGAGCCAAACATCCTCTAAATGTGCAGGGTCATCTTTGAGCACGCCATTTCACTTTTCTTTCACCAGTTCACCGCAGTTCTTCCAGCAGTCCACACTTTCTCTGCTCTCTTTTTCTCATGGTCTTCTCCTTCTTTCCCATCGCCCGGCTTGCCACAGGTTTGCCTGCTGTGTCTAAAAGTAGCAGCAGCAGCAACCCAGACTGACAGCAGCTCATTGGCTAATTTGGATCACGTGCAGCCTGGTCCTGGACATGCAGGAGGGCTTTACCATATTAACAGGAGAAGCAGCGCAAGTGAAATTAGACACTGTCGTCGGACAAGATGCGGTAATTTATAAATGTTTTAAATCAGGTTGGGTCCGGATTAGCCAGCAGGACCCTGGTCCGCTGATTCGTGACCCCTGCTGTAGAGTATTCAAAATTATTAAAGACATTTATCAGACAGAATTTGGCTATGCATTTGAAATAGGATACATACATGATGTTTAAGCTGTGCCCGTAAGGAAGACTACTAGGACAGTTAGTGATGCTATCCACCACAGAAAGTGCCCTTTCTTTTTATTTATTTATTTTTTTTACATCAGCACCTTTTCATGTCTTCGTTTACTTCAGTCACATTTGTTTGATATTATTCGCCCTAAATGGTAAACGGTTGGTCTATGAGATGAAAGTAAAACCTCACTCTTCGGTGTGGATGCAGTTACTGAGGGAAAAACACGCAAAGTTAGCTACGCTTCTTTTATGTGTTAGCTTTAATAAAACGAACCCCGAAGAAGAAATTCAAAACTCAAAGAGTCCTGAGTCCAATCTAGCTTTAATAGAGAGCAACAATTTCAGTGGATAACAGGAAGGGAGAACAAAGACAGCAAAGTTGCCCTGCTTTATTCGTATGGGCTTTAAAATGTAAGAGAAAATATAGACACATTTTGGGAAATCTCAAAGTTTAAATAAAGATTTCAAAATTCTGGAATAAAAATCTTTTGTTTGTAATGCCGACCAAGCCAACTGCAAAAAAAAAATGCTAAAGCTAGGTTAATATGCCAACAAGTTATTCATTTTGTCTATGTTCACGAACAGCAACTGCTCTTCACATAGCATCAGTATTATACTGTCTTTGCTCCTAAATTAAACATTTATTCACAGCACAGATCTAATAAAAACCTGATAAATTTTCTTATATTATGTGTTAGGTTTATTCAATGATGATTATAAAATTAATGTGTGTGTGCTTATGAAACATTGGAGCAAGGAGATGCTTCACTCTGTCTTGTGATTCAGTCAGTGGAGCATCCTGTCTTATGACCTGATCAATTGTCCTGTCAGAACAATACTCTGTTTTGTAACCATGTCTTATGTTCTGGTAATAAAAGGCACTGCAGATGAAGGGAGGTCCGAGAGAGAGCAGTGTGTTGGGTTGCGTCTCTCCCCTCCTGCAGGAAGTTGTTGAAAGTCCCTTTCTGTGTGTATTCAGTCCTTCTTTTACGAACCTACATTTTTTAACCTAACATTTTGCTTACAGAGAACTGTAAGTTTATGTCCAAAATTAAATTTACAAGGTTAGAGCTTAAATAAAAGCAAAGATCGTAACCTTGTCATAAAATTCTAACTGGATCAGAGCTCAACTGTTTCCTTCACAGAAGGAGCCCATTGTGAAGCTAGTTTAATATGACCTTCTCAAGCATAGAAAGTATTTATAGGGAGTTTTTTCCTCTCCACTGTCACTAAATGCATGCTCGATATGATGGACTTCTGTAGAGTCAATGAGTCGATGTAATCAGCTGGTTTTCCTTAGGTAGAACTTTGAATCAATCTGATCGTTTGTTCTGGTTGAATTGTCTCTGGAATTGCCTTGAGATGACATGTGTTGTGAACTGTTATATATGAACGGTTGCATCTTAACACTAAGTATTTAATAACTGCCTCCATTAAGCAACCTTTTCATTTATAAGGCCTATTTAAATAAACCCAATAATATAAACAGCTGTGGAATATGCCACTTAAACTAAAGAACTAACAAATTACTTAAACAATCACACGTCAGACTTACGCTCTCATGGATGCAAAGCTCCAGACGGCCATCTTGCACAACGTAAATGCTGTCATCAGTATCACCGGGTCGGAAGAGTGCCTCCCCCTGGTGCAGCTGGATCAGAACCATGTGGCGACAGAGCTCCAAGAAGAGAGGTTTCTCAAAGTGACCGAGGACCCTGAAGGCAAACCACAGCTTCATTGCAATTTCACTATATATGATTCACCTTCACATTTTTTGGGGAATTTTTTTTTGCAATTAATTGGTTCTGCAAAACTATATATAAAAAAAGCCTGTGGAGATAATTTTGTTAATCAATTTAATTTTGCACCCACTAAAATGACATGCAGGGAATGAAGGGAATGAGAGAAGGACTGTATTGGGTGCTGCAGCTTTATAGCTGGTGTCCTGTGTGGTTGGATCTGTTCTGAACTTTTCTTCACAGCAGTGTTATTAAAGCTCCGAGGGACACATAGGAGGAAAGATCACAATCAGCGTTTGCTCCTCATCATCTGCTTTTAAAGAAAAAAACCTACGAATAATACATACACTGCAAAAAAATGAAATCTAAATAAGTCATTTCTTCTTAAAATAAGTGCATTTTTTCTTGAATTAAGGATTTAAGTGAGACACTTTGCCAATGGAACAAGACAATTTACACTTAAAATAAGAAAAAACAATTGCATTGTCTTATTTCAAGTGCATTTTATCTAGATACCTTATTTTAAGAGTAAAAATACTAATTCCATTGGCAAATCATCTTATTTAACTGCTCAAATTAAGGGTAAATACCCTTAATTTAAGAAATTTTTACTCATTTTGAGATCATTTTTGCAGTGTATGCTGAAGAATCTTTGACAGTGGGAGAGAACTCTACCGATGAAGCTTCATGAACGCAAATCTGCTTTAGGAGGGAAAATCTGCTAATTATTAAAGGAATCTTTTGCTTTCCTGGGAAGATGGAAGTGTGTAGTTTTTTTTCACAAACCTGACGTTCTTCAGCATGTACAGCACCTCTGAGGGCAGGTGGGAGTTCTGGACGTCAAACTCAGTGAGGTCAGCTTCAAGCAGACAGGGAGGGGGCTCTTTGGGCTGCAGGGTGGGCGGTTCCTTCCGGATACGCAGAATCCTAACAAGCAGGTTAAGAAAACGCTTTTACTTCTTACCAACTAAGAGCAAACAGAAATCTGTCCCATAAATAGGATTTGTCTTTCCTATTAGAGGTGTTAACTGCTCCCTCTTTGAACCTAACCTCATCAAAAGATTTATTTTAAAACTCTCACTTTCGAGCTATGGACAAAACTTTGGTCCTCTTCCTTCCTCTCTGTCGGGAGGCTGAAGTGGAATTGGATGCAGGCGTCGTGGACAACGTTTGAACCTGCAGCAGAAAAAAGAAACGCAAAGAATTAAAGACAGCAAACGATGTTTCATCAAGACTAGATTGGCAACGCTCTCGTGTTAAGGGAGTGAAAACCACGCTGAACAGAGCACATATCCGCAGACACCAGAAAGAGGCTTGGATTAGTGAAGGAGAGCAACGGTGAAGCCACTTCATTCCATGAATGCAATCCATTTTTTAAAAAGGAAACAGAGTCCTGTTTCACATGGGCAGTTCTAGACAGGGCCCCTGTAGATCAAGTCCTAGCCCCTGTACTGAAGACATAATACTTAAAGAAATTCTAATGATGATCTGCGCTGAAACAGACATGGTTACTGATAGATCCTTTGGATCTATTTAATTTTTTTCTTTCCAAATTCTGTTTTATTAACTGTTTAAAAACATAGCATAAGTGATATTGAGATAGGATCCCAGTTTTCATCTGCTAAATGTTTTTTCCAAAACAAATGTAAAAAAACATACAAAAAAACTCTACTTTTTATAGCTAATTTTAACAGTTTTTCTTAAATTCTAATTCAGATTTTATAGAAAACTGTAATTTCAACTTGAATTAAGTAAAAAAAAAAGTAAAATTCCTTAATTCTGAATGTATTGATTGATTGATTGATTTTATTACAGACTCAAGGTCCAATATACATTAAAAGAAAACAGATACACTAAGAATAAAAAAGAATAAAAGTACAACAGAGAAGGTGCCTACCCCTTCAGAAGGCAATTATACCAATGTCTCCAAAGCACAGATGAATATTTAACTGCACTTGGTCATCAGTAAGATAATTCTATTATCAGACTCATTTAGACAACAAATAAATTTATACATAAGCTTTCTCA
>NW_015150656.1:139795-141861 GCF_000732505.1 Cyprinodon variegatus
CTCTGTTACGTCATATGCTTCATTGATCTGATTGGTTTATTTGGCCCGTCTATCACCAACATAGGCCAATCAGCTAACCAGTATTTTCACCCCTTCCCAAAATTACTTCAATGGAAGGTTTCCAGATGGATATGCGGAGCAAATCCATCTGGCGGAGTCAGGTTAACAACTAACGCCTTAACAGAATTTATAAAATACTAATAATATCTGCTCTGAGTTTCTCACATTTATGGAATTTCATGCAAATCTCTAAAACAGTGGTGTCCTAAGTTCTTCTGTCTGCCATGTTGAAATTGCATTTCAAGAAAGAAAAACATCAACAGCTGAAGCTAAGGTTAAGCTGAGCCACAAGGAACATTTAACTAGCAGCTTCGTAGAACATTAGTAGAGTAGAAAGTACAATATTTGACTTTCATATTTATTTCACAGTATAAAATGATTCAAATAAAGTAAAGATGCCAAAAAAAAAGGTACTAAAGTTTAGTAATCAAGTAAATGTGCATTGTTACATTCCACCACTGGATACAACAGATGTTTTTTTCAAAGAGACAAAGGTTATTCTGTTCAGTAACTGGTTAGATATCAGCAGTGCTGACCAGAAAACAAAAGACAAAGTTAAGCCCAGAAACAGAGTCTGCTTTTAGATTTCCACTGAAATAACATCTAGAGTGCCCATTAAATTATTAACAACATGTTAAAAGCAGGAAACCTTCACTGTAAGCTAAAAACAAACCATAAAATATAATCTGGAGTAATTTACTGAAAGAGACAGAACAGCTTGTCTGATTTCAGAGCGTACCAACCTTTCTCATGATCTTTCTTCCGTAGAACATCACCTTGTCCCTCTTTCTGAAGCGATAGTGAGGACCGGCCTCTTCCTCTGAAACAGACAGACGCTCTTTGTGAGTCCAAGCAGTTCCTCATGTTCTGCTACTTGATCTGCATTGGCCTGGTTCTTGTCTGCAAAACCCAAACTACACATGGAGGAGCAGTGTTGCTCTTGTTCACAGGTTTAGTGCCTTATAAGAGGAAACGTGATATTTCTGTGTGATTGGTTGATATTCAGAAACTTTTTATTATCGCAGTGACTAAGCTTGTTTCTAAATCCCTACAGGAGAGAGGTCCAAACATAATCATCATCATCATCTTCTTTTGGTTATGGCTCTACAGGGCCACCAGGAACCTTGACTGTGATCCTTAGCTGATTTATACTCACTGTACAACTGTATTTTTTTTATCACCTCTCATCAAACTGGATCGTTCAACTTTAAGTACTTAAACTCTTTAACTTTAATATAATTAAAACAGTTTTAAAAAACTTTAATATACCGGTACTTAAAAAAAGTAACTTATTTGAAAAAATGTTTATCAACTGCTGACAAAGGAAAACTAAAAAAGGAGTTTATAGCAAAAGCTAAAGAGAAAATGGTTCCCATCATAAAAACAAGCCATTAATAAACAGTAAACTGCTGCTGCTTTAAGAATATAGAATAAATGGGACCATTGCTCCAAAAGACCCCAGAACAGAGCTATTATACACAAAACCTGTTGGATTATATGCTGGGTTTAAGCTGATAGGAGACAAACAACAAGCAGTTCAAAAGTTTGTTTACATTAGATGCGGCTCTTAAACGTCCTGCAACTTTTAAATACAGCTCTGGTTCATCACAACGGAATCTAATTGTTTCATCCTAAGCTGAACCCTGGAGAGTTCGACTACATATGCTCAGCAGACAACAATATCTCATACAGTGTTATCAAATATGAGTTTTGTTGTTAAATTATTTTTTGTGGTTAAGAATTTTTTTTTTATGTATTGGCTTGTTTAGACTTTGTTTATAAAGTATTTAACCCAAACATTAGTTGTTAAGCAATACAGTTTATGGATTTTTCAACCAATTTTTCAACCATTTTTCAACTTTTTATTAAAAAGTTCTACTGGATTCACTTTGTATTAGATTTTTTCCTGCTTCACAAAGGTAGGCAGCAGCTTGACAAAGCCATGATGGCAATTATTTTACATTATTATGGTATCGGTATCGGCCGATACTGCACAGCCAGGTATC
>NW_015150656.1:144308-144973 GCF_000732505.1 Cyprinodon variegatus
TCTCTGTGTTAGAACCCTAACTGAGAGTCAAACTAGGGCTGCAATAACGAATTGATAAAATCGACTTTTAAAAGCGTTGGCAACGAATTTCATCATCGATTAGTTGTGTCGCGCGATTAATGCGTCATCCGCCGCCGTCGTCATCACTGCCACTTGACTGAAACGGGGAAAGAAAAAAAATTACGGCAGAGCGAGCCAGCGCTGCAGTTGCGCAGTGTTGCCAACTCAGCGACTTTGTTACTATATTTAGCGAGTTTTCAGACCCCTCCAGCGACTATTTTTCAAAAAAGCAACTAGCGACAAATCTGGCGACTTTTTACGGTGTCACTGTCGGCTTTTGGAGACTCTTACGTGAAAGCATGTATTGTTCCTACTCTTGTCCTCCAGCGGCAGCTGCTGGGGCGCCTCCCCCATCCCAACCCCGTTCTCCCGCTCCCGCAGGACTCCCTCTCAGCGCTGCTGTCAGAGCCGCAGGATGTTTACCCTCAGCGTCCAGACTGCAAATGAAGCGCGCATGCGCCGGGATTGATCACAATACTTAAAATAGCCTTTATAAATAAATTAACTTGCAAATTATGAGGGCAAGGCTTTTAAGGTTTAAAGTAAAGAAGATCCTGCAATTTATGGAAGTAAAGCAGAATAAAATCCAGCAAGATCAGTAATAT
>NW_015150656.1:146908-148022 GCF_000732505.1 Cyprinodon variegatus
AGTTTTCACTAGATGTGGATGTACAGCTACATTTCTGAGGTAAGTTTGCGTAGTTTTGACACAAACATTTATTTTTCATATTGCACCAGTACAGTTAATGAGCAACCTGTACTTGTGTGCTTGTTTGTTCTGTCTAAAATGTTTATTTTGGAATAAAGAGGTTAATATAAAAAAAAATTTTTGTCCGATTCATCGATTAATCGAAAAAATAATCGGCAGATTCATCGATTTTTAAAATAATTGTTAGTTGCAGCCCTAATTCAAACCCACAAATCTTTGAGGATTTAGGTCTGTAGGTTTAATTCAAGCCTTCTGCCAAATATCTATGAGCCCCTCAAGTTGTCGTCTGATTTGTAAATGCGGTGAATGAAGTGCAATAAAGCTATAACGTAAAACCTTAAAATGAGATACTAACTGGATTTTTTGTATCTTCTGTACAGAAGGAGGACAACAACTCCAAGGACAGAGACAGTGGCCACAGCTCCAACCAGCACGAAAATCCACTAGAAGACAAACAGAAGACAGTTTAAACCATTTCAGGACCAAAACTGTGTCTGACACCAATGTTTATTCATACTCTTGATCCAGCAGTTTGGTTTAGTTTAGAAGGAAGCTGCAAACTTTCAGATTATCATAATGTGTGGATCTGCTCACCAAACTGGCTTCTGTCTGTTCCTCCACAAATTGCTCCATCTTGGCTTTGATGTCGCTGGTGAACGGATCCAGGTTCTAAAATATTTAGCACAGAAACAAAACCAGCAAATTTAATGATCTGGCCCAGACAGGCTGAGTCAGAAAGGACTGAAGGATTTTTATAACTCCAATTCATTTTTAGGGGTCTAAAATTCAATTATCACTTTAAAATAATAGTGCAGCAAACCTTCGCTGTTTGGGATTGTTGTGTAGCATTGCAAATATTTTCAACTACAATATATCTTAGAAATCGGAAAAATAAAAAGATTTTTACTTGAATAAAAAGTGTCTTACTCTGGAACTGAATAAGGTGTGTTCATAAAAAAAAAATGTATTCTTTTAAAAAAATGTGAAACTAAGGCCCCGTCCACACGAAGTCAAAACAAACACGAAACGCTGATATTTTCCAAAACGTTTGCCG
>NW_015150656.1:152197-152611 GCF_000732505.1 Cyprinodon variegatus
CGGCAAACGTTTTGGAAAATATCAGCGTTTCGTGTTTGTTTTGACTTCGTGTGGACGGGGCCTAAAAAAATATTTCAGAAAATGAAAAACTGTTTGAAGTTGAAGACATGATAAAACAGAAAACTATTTTTGAAGCAGAAAAAAAGATTTAAAATGCAACATAGTTTTTAGAAACATTTTTTTCAGTTTCAGATGTTTTGAGGAGGAGAAGCTTAAATGATGTTTATGGCAGCTTAAAGGAACAGTACACCCAAAATAGGATTTCCTAAAAGCGCGTTCATGATGCTACGGAAACCGCGGCAGACCAAACCAGATGAAAGTGCGCATTCAGCGTCTGCTCTGCTGATAATGCAAGCGTAGAAGAAGAAATGTGCTGTTTACCTGTGCAAAGAAAGAAACAACGAAAGAAAAATG
>NW_015150656.1:155688-164669 GCF_000732505.1 Cyprinodon variegatus
TGGTTTGGTGAAAAATTTGTGCTTTTAGGCCAGGGTTTGACTTCGTGTGGACGGGGCCTTAGACACCGTTTATTGTCATTTCGTATACACAAAATGTATACAAAACTTCATAACAGCAGCTTTCATAACATTTCCATTTCTTAAATTGCAGCAGTGATCAAATGTAAACAGTGTAGGGGGAAAACATGGTGCAAAAAACAAACGCATTGATATTTAAGTTCAGAATATTAAATATATATGGTGCAATTATGCAGTGTTTTTGGTTTGATGTTGTCATTTTGATGCAGATTCTGATTATATGGTGCTATATAAATAAACTAGATTGAATTGAATTGAATCCAACCATAATCTGGAAGGACCAGGAGTAAATCTGGAGGAAAAACTAAAATAGTGTTTCTGAATCTGCAAACTTTGTGCATCCACAAATGCACTGAACCAAGCAGCAAGGGCAGAATAAATAAAGTCCTGTCCTCTGGACGCCCCCAAGGCTGTGAGGCCCTGGGTAGTGTGCCAATGACTGCAGATAATCCCTTCATGCTTAAATAATTCATATGTAAACATAATAATTATTGCTAAAGGGGCAATATTAAATGTTTATGGCGTGCCATTTTTTTCTGTCATTTGAACTTGTCCCATTTAGAGGAAAGAAAACAGCCAATAAAAAATAAACAAATGATGCCAAAATATTGACCTACCGGGTACACACTGTAGTCTTCCTTATCCTTGTTCCCCATACCTGCCTGGTAAATAAAAAGAAAAGGGATCACAGTACAATCATAACAACTTATTGATGGGGAGAAACCATTACTATCCTAAATAATATTTAAAAGATGTTCACCCTCTGTTTTTAAAGGGATTTTGGCTGTAAGCTGATACACCCTGGGAGCCAAGAGAGGGAAGAGGAAGGAGCAAATGCTCTGAGAAATCTGGGTTAAAGATCATCTCCATGTCTGACCGTTTTTCAACAAATTCTTCTTAAAGGATCCGGATCAAAGTTCCAAAGGTCGCAGATGGATAAAGACCATTAACCACCGCCTCTATCAGCTCTGTTTACCTTCTTTCCTGGCATCTTGGGTTTATTTCTCAAAAACCAGAAACTTTTGTTCGAGCTCAGTGACTCTGCTTAGCTTTAGAGTAAGATTAGACTTTTAAACACATTAAAATGAGCAGAGAGAAGCTGAATGAACTGGATTTAACCTCTTTGATATTTCAAGCAGCTCATTAAGCTGGTTGTCAAGTTCAGCCCGTCGGTTGTTAAAAACACCGACTCTATCCTCCACTTACACCTGAGGAACTACAGAGATTCTTTCATTTTAAGCAATGTGAAAACTTTTACTTTATCCTCAGATTATAAACATGTAGTATCTTCTACAATCGTGCATATCGTCGACTTTCAACAAGAAAACAACGGGTTAAAGGTTGAAAAAGTGAAGGAAGAGTTTTCTGATTAATGCTAAAGGAAAACTTATCCATGAAAGAAAACAAATCTGTTTCTAAAACAACAAAGCAAAGTGTTCTCATACGCACCTTGTTTTGCTTCAAGGATATTTTGTAGACATGCCTTATTAGAAAATAAAAGCTGTGGTGGAAGTTACGGTACATCACTTCCTGCCAACCTTTCAAAATAAGAGCCTGTTCGGTGACCTAAAAGTTGTTAAACTGAAAGGCTAGCTGCTAATAGTCATGTCTTTTTGGATAAGCAGAAATTCCTCCTTCCACTCTGAGTTTTAACTTCAGAGTGTTTCTAAAATACAATAAAAGTGTAATAACCGCTATAATATGGCAGCTTATTCAACAAAGTGTCAACCGTATACCTTGGAATAGTATCTACAAGTTAAAACTAAACAAATCATCCATATAACCAGACTGAGTTGGAGTTGTTTTTTTTCCCGCTAAATTATTGAATTAAATAATTAACCATAAAAATATTTTAGATGAACTCCATAATTATCCTCATCAAAAGACAGGTGCTACCAAGTGTAGAGACTAAATTTCAATTCAGTTTATTTATATAGCGCCAATTCAAAAGGCACTTTACAGATATAATTCAACCAGATCATCCATTCAAATTGATTCAAAGTTTTCTATCTAAAGAAAACCAGTCGAATGCATTGAATCATTAACTTAAGGCAAACACGAACACCAAGCATGCTTGTAGCGACAGTGGAGAGGAAAAACTCCCTTTTAATAGGAAGAAACCTCCAGCCTACAAATTTAGACTTTAGACTTTATTTATCCCTTGGGATTACTCCTTCAGGGAAATTCTGGTTCCAGCAGCTTATATAGAATACCAGAGCAAGATGCCATTATAGATAAAAATATAACAGACAATTTTAAAAAAATAGCGTATATAATACAAAAAGCATAAAAAAGTTGTAATGTCCTGGAATATGTTTTCTTTAGATATGAAAATATCGGCACAGTAGAGAGCTAAAGGAAGACTACACAGTAATTGACTTGGATTATTGCACTTGCACTGCAGAAATGTACTGACCATATAAAAATGTAAAAAAGAAAACAGGCTACACAGTAGTTGGCATGCGTAATTGCATATTGAGAGAGAAGAATATTGCACATAAGTGACAGTTGGTAATGTTTTGCACAAGATGTCCAAGGAGGGGGGTGCTGACCGTTGTCCCTCATCCTATCATCTCCCCCTTCCTCCAAGGGAGGACAAAACACACATGAAGCAGTTCAATCAGGACAAAAGTACACTGTGGTTCTTCTAACTTAACCCCTATTCAATTAAACTCTTTAAAGCAAGCTAGGTAAATCATACAGGTTGAGTTTATTTACTTTGAACATGTTAAACAACAACAAATACCTAAAAATTAAAAAGAAATGGATCTTGTTAAGTCTTCAATTAATTTCCTTCTCTCCTGTATAAGTTTGACTTCAAATGGAAACACTAGAAATCTCCTTTTAAATAAGAGATTCCCTTTAGCAGAACCAAACTCTTCTTAACAGCATTTAAATGGCACCTTTCTGAATAAATAGATCCCACAGAGTAATGAAAGTAGTTAAATAACTTGCTGCTGTCATTTTGCACATCTCTGATGTTTCAGCTGTTTTCAAATACCCATTACTGTAAAAATGTTCATAGCTGTATATTGGTTATTTATTCTCCAGGTGCACAGTATTTATATTGTTAACACACTTTACAGTACGGTATCTTATTCATCGTTTAACTCTTCACTATTATGTTATTTTATAGACTTTTCTAAGGTCCACATTTGTGTGAGCATTTTTTCTATAATCTTTTTGCTGCTGTAACACCAGAATTTCCCCATTGTGGGACAATAAAGGGATTTTCTATTCTACTCTATTCTTGTAATTATTTGACTACTTATCTCTTGTTGGGAAGAAACAAACAGGTTTAGGTGGTGCAAAGACAGTTATAAAAAAAATAAACTAATGCAGCACAGATGGCAATAGAGATATTCACCCTTTTCACAAAATACCTTTGATTCATGGCTCATATTTTATCAGAGCAGAAAGCTCCCTTATATCTGCAGCGTAAACCCTGCTCAGTAAACAGTCTCCTGTTCGGTATGTGTTCAGAGGAGACTTTTGCAGTGGTGAATGGGCTGGCTGTGAACTCAACAGCATGATTTGGATCTGCTCAGATTATCCTCCAGATCCATGATGGTCACATTGTTTGGGGTTCAGGGTGGTGGTAGGAACGAAAAATGTCACCAGGCCAGTAATGTGTTAGAAGTTAAACCAGATACATCCCTGATAAAACAAACATATAATAGGTTTATCTTCAAATACTTTCACCAAAAGTGTTTAGATAAAACTAATTTTAAAAATAATTGTAAAGTTTATACTTTTATATTTTTTTTCAGGAGAGATAAACATCATCTATCATATCGTCATCAGTAACAGTGGATTCCCTCTGGACAAAAGTATTGACTGGTTATTAATCCCTGAGGTAAAGTGATGCTTTTTTCTAAAATGAATTACTTTGAAAAACATTTGATTTGTTCTTGCAGCACAGGCGAGCAGAAATCCCAGCTTTACTGAACTCTCCTCCAATCAAAAACAGCTTGTGCCAGTATCTCGTGTTTTAATTGGTCAATAGGCTCGTTCTCTTGGCCAATCAGCGCGCACTTCATTTGGCGGCGCTACGCACTTGTTCCTGTTTAACAGTGTGTTCAAGGTGAGTATGTTAAATACCATTTGGACATGAGACCGTTTTAAAACTTAATTTTTTTCAACTAAACAAATAAAAATGGCTTCTGGTGCAGAGCTAAATACGTCACTGCGTGGTTCATAGAAGTTCGAGTAGCTAATTGTGTAACAGCATGCTAATGCTAACAGCTGTCTTTTCTTCATGCGTTCTCGTGTTTCCAGCCGGGAACCATGGGGGTTCTGTCCACACTGATGAGGGGACTGGTTCGAGGTGCCGACAGGATGTCTGAGTTCACCAGTAAGCGCGGCTCCAGGACCCACAACAAAGGCAGGGGCTCCCGACCCGCAGGTCTGAGACTCTCCAGCAGGAAGTTCCTTTCCATTCGAGCCATGATTCCTGAGTTCGTGGTTCCCCATCTGGAAGGATTCAAACTGAAACCTTACGTCTCGTACCGATCACCGAGGGGAACAGAAGCCCCGCTGACAGCAGAGAGTCTGTTTGAGGAGGCTGTGGCCCCCCGGATCAGGAAAGACATGGAGGAAGGAACATTCAGCGCAGATCAGCTGGAGAAATATGGATTTGAAGCCACACAGGAAGGGAAGCTGTTTAAGCTTTATCCTAAGAACTATGTGCGGTAAGGAGGAAGGGCTGAGTGGATCTGCACAGAAGACCTTCAGGATCATCACAGGACTATGAACTTGTTTCATTGTAAAAGTTACATTTGATTGGCCACTCTGAAGATTGCTGTTTCCGGTGTCACAATTCTTTTATTAATATTGTAAAACATTTGGCATAGCCTCTGAAACACCCTGCGCAGAATGTTGGAGAAACAAATATCTGGAGTGACTCATTGCAGTAAACTGAATATCTTGGCCATATAAAATGTTAGCTCAATAAAACAATTATTGTTTTGTATTCAACAGCTTTTTCTAACATATCAAATGATTAATTCAATTCAGTTTATTTCTATAGCGCCAATTCACAACACACGTCATCTCAAGGCACTTTACAGTTCAGATCCTACAGTCAGATTGATTCAAAGTTTTCTGTCTAAGGAAAACCAGTTGATTGCATCAACTCAGACTCAAATGCAATCCCTCACACTAAGCATTCTTTTAGCAACAGCGGAGAGGAAAAACTCCCTTTTAACAGGAAGAAACCTCCAGCAGAACCAGTTTCAGTGTGAGCGGCCATCTGCTGAGGCCGACTGGGGTTCAAGGAGACAGAAGTAGAGGTGTAAAAGGAAACGCACAGCCAGGCAGACGAACTCCAAGGCAGCTGCCATGTCAGAGGACGAGCACATCCAGCCAGTCAGAGAAACAGGCCTACACTGAAAAACAGGCCGATCTTGAACATAAACATAATTAGAAAATATAACATTACCTTGCTCAATGTGGTCCCTACATGTTGATGTAAACAATGTCTGTTTACATCATTGTTTAAAGTGAATAATCCGTCACAAATTGCTGAAAATAGCAAATGAATTAATGAATGATACAGCTGCAAACACCTATCCGCAATAATTCTGACCCTCAAATACCTGTTAGTCTGCCTTCAAAATGGCCACGGGGAAATTGCCAAGCAGCTTGGTGAAAAAGGTCTATTGTTGGAACAATCGTTTGAAAATGGAAAAGAGGCTAAATATGATTACCAATCTCCCTCAGACTGGGGCTCCGTGCAAGAATTCAATGACCTAAGAAGGGTGAGAAATAAGCCCAGAACTACACAGGAGGAGCTGGTTAATGACCTGAAAAGAGCTGGGACCATCGTTTCCAAGGTTACTGTTGGTAAGATGCCATGGTTTAAAATCATGCATGGTAGGAAGGTTACCCTGCTTAAACCAGCTCATGTCAAGGTGCGTTTTAATTTCGCCAATAAGCATTTGGATGATCCAGAGGAGTCCTGGGAGAAAGTGAGGCCAAAATAGAACTTTTTGGTCATATTTCCATTAACCGTGTTTGGAGGAAGAAGAATGATGAGTACCATCCTAAAAACACAGTCGCTACTATGAAGCATGAGGGTGTATTTCTGCACATGGGACAGGGCGACTGCACTGTATTAAGGAGAGGATGACCGGGGGCCGTGTATTGGGAGATTTTGAGGAACAACCTCCTTCCTTAGAGCATTGAAGATGGGCGGAGGCTGGGTCCTCAAACATGACAATGACCCAAAGCACACAGCCAGGATAACCAAGGAATGATTTTGGAAGAAGCATATCAAGGTTCTGGTGTGGACTAGCCAGTCTGTAGGCCTGAACCCAATAGAGAATCTTTGGAGGGAGCTCAAACTCTGTGTTCTCAGCAACAGCCCAGAAAACTGACTGATCTAGAGAAGATCTGTGTGGATCTTTGCAGCGAACTAGTGGTTAGGGCATTGCGCTTGGAATCCTGAGGTTCTGAGTTCGAGCCCCACTCCCACAGCCTGCCATTCTGTGTAACCAGAGCAAGACCCTTAACCTCACGCTGCTCCCCAGGGGATGGGTTAAATGCAGAGAGTTAATTTCGTTGCTCTGTACTTGGACAGTGTAATGACATTAAAAAGCTGGAAAAAAAGTGGACCAAAACCTCCTGTAGTTTGTGCAAAAACTATAGGAAACGTTTGACTTCTGTAATTGCCAAAAAAGGCTAATGTACCAAATATTAACATTGATTTTCTCAGTTGTTCAAATACTCAGCTTTATCATACAAGTAAATAGCTAAGAAAATCATACATTGTGATTTCTGGATATATTCTCTTTTAGATTATGTCTCTCATAGTGGGCATGCACCTATGATGATAATTTCAGACTCTTCCATGATTTCTAAGTGGGAGAACTTGCAAAATAACAGGGTGTTCAAATACTTATTTTCTTCACTGTATAAATAGGCTTGATGTCATTAAAAGTAAATTTTTTTTTAATGAAGCAAAAGTGCTTCTTAATTAGGTTTTTGAGAAATAATATCCACATTTCCTTTTAGTTGTGTTAATTTCCTAAAAAAATAAACATTAAATTAATAAAAGTATAAGAGAAGTTTAGGAAACTAAAGTCAAATCTTTGATGGGAAATATTTCCTCATCAAGGCACCTGTTGGCATGTACTGTTGTATTGTTGCCATGGTAACCCCAGGATGTCAAATCTTGAGCTCTTTTCCTCCCCCATCACCATGTAGTGTACTGTGGAGTGGGTTTGTGCCACACTTTAAGCCCAATTCACTTGCAACATAATTTAAAAATGAAAAAAAATTGCCCACCTTTGGGATTCATTTTTTCACAACTTTCCATTATTATTACAAGCAAAGATTTGATTTTTTTTATCAGTCATTTAGTTGAATAAACTAAAATGTAAAGTCTGCTGAAAGAACAACCCCCCTCAGTCCAGAAATGAAGCCAAAACTACACAAATATAAACATTTAGCATTAAAAAAATCTAGGGTGTGATTTGGTGACTCAGTTAGCGCACACGACCCATATATACCTCGGTCCTCGAAGTTTGCCGCATGTCTCTCTCTCTCTCTCTCTCTCTCATCCCCCATTTCCTGTCAGCCTACTGTCCAAAAAAACAGCCACTAGTGCTGTAAAGACTCAAAAAAAAAATAACTTTGTAAATATATTCTAACCAGTTGCTAGTTTTTAGCTTCACCCGATTCCAATTCTGTAAAAAAAGATCTAAAATAAAGCTCCTTTTGCTGTCTGATTATCCAAAAAATAAATGTACAGATTATTTAATTAGCAAAATATTAATTAGTTGGAGTCTTGGTATATTTATATCCCAGATTAGTCACAGCTTACTGATAAACATAAATTCATCTTTAAATGGATTGTTCAGAAATGCGCAGTTATTTTGAAAAAAAGCATTTAAATGAAAACGTAAAAAGGTTTCAATGGAAGACTAATTTAGTAGAGTAAAATATACATATTTTTTAATCAGTGCCACCATCTACTCCCCTCACCATGAAGTTAAATCTAGTGGAGTTATAAGTAAGAACAAACATATGAGGATCATAAAGCGTTTATTATAAAAACAGCATCATAATCAAAATAGGTTTCTGCTTAATAAACATGTTTAGGTGTAGAAGGAGACTCGGCTACAAGGAGGTTGCATTCTTTGAGCTGTACAGGGTATTATGGGATGCATCTATACGCCTGCAGATGTCACCGCAGTTCAGTGTTGATCCGACTCCTCAGGAGTCCAGTCCCAGCGCCACACGTGGAGCATATGGTCGTAGAAAGAGCAGCTAGCTAGCAGACAGGACAGCGAGGGGGCATCCTGGTCAGGGTTGGGAGCTGGAGGTGCAGCAGGGCCGGTGGAGGACGTGACCACGGCCTCTGGGATGTAACGTCCTGCGTCGTCCTCAAGGGAGGTGTCAAAGCTGGCCGTAGGAGACTCGTACTGAATCCTTACATGTCCCCTGCTCTCTGCGAGGCTTTGCTTTGGTTCTGTGGCAGGAGGGGACTGCGGCGCCGGGGCATCGAGGGACAGCCTGGACCAGTCGGCTCCGTAAGCCAAGGAGTTGTGGAGGATGTAGGAGGAAACGACGGGACAAGCTTCCCCACGGCCCTCTGAAGACAAACAATTCATTACAAGGCATAAAAAATTAGACACATTTCACCTCATGGAAAGTTTGGGTGGATTTAAGCACAAAACTGTTAAAAATATTTAAACCTTTGTTACATATGAGACATCAATCCTGTACAATGAAAGTTAAACACTAAAATAAAAAACTGCAATAGCAACATCAATCTTTTAACTCAGTTTCAGTTTACATCCAACAACATCTGCAGCAGATTTAACGGGTCTAAAAGAAACTTCAATCGTCTCAATCAGCTCAGATTTCCTAAAATCATTTTTTAGGTAAAATCTAAAATA
>NW_015150656.1:166284-167686 GCF_000732505.1 Cyprinodon variegatus
ATTTGACTGGATGATCTGGTTGAACTGTAAAGTGCCTTGAGATGACGTGCGTTGTGATTTGGCGCTATAGAAATAAACTGATTTGAAACCAATTGAATTGAAATTAAAAGTGCAGATAAAAGCCATTTCAATATTTCCTTTAACCTTTGCCACCAATAAAATTAACACTCAATTATAAAATTCCAGTCAAAATAAATTAGCTTCCCAAAAACACTGATTATTGGCTGAGGTTTAAAGAGTCAGAAATAAGAAAATAGTTAGAAAAATATGAACTGGAAGCTAAGACGCCTCACACCCACCTAAGGCCTGCTGGCAGTGAAGGATATGGAAGTCATTATGCATGCATGCTGCCAGCAGCAGGTGCTGATGGGTCGGATGCCACTTCAGCCTCCACACCCCTCCTCCCACTGCGCTCTCCCCGAGGGGCTGCCGCATGTTCCTGCCGTCCCACAGCAACACATGCTCATCGTAGCTGCAGGAGGATAAGATTCAGCGCGGTTACACCGCAGCAGTGCCTCTTTAGTTGGGAGAGAAGGATACTGACCTGCCTGTGGCCAGGATATGTTCCAGATGAGGGCTGCTGTGAATGCTGCACACACCCATGGAGTGCCTTAAACGGAAAAGCCCAGAATTCACCAGCGAGGTTTGCCAGAAAAACATCAGTAGTGACACAATTTCACTCAGTTATTACCTTTTACTGGTGAAAGCAGGGCTTGATGGACTCGCTCTGAGGTCCCAACCCTTGAGTTTGCAATCATCGCCCCCTGGGAAGAAAACGCAATCAATGAAAACTCACTGAACGACTTTTCAATTCTGCTAATCGGGGAAAAAAGTGGAGCTTCAGGGCCGACATCCTATAACTGCTTTCTGTGGAAGAAGCTAATAACTGCACATCACCTTATAAATGGAAGGGAAACATGGAGGGAGGTTGGATCTGTTTTTTTTTATCATTCCCTGGTCAGACCGTTTCACCCATTCAGCACAGTTCATCTCATCCCCACACAGATCTCTGCTACAGCCTCAACTTTCACTTCAGGCATAGTAAAGTCTAACAGCAGCAGTATTTCCATGTCTTAACATAAACTGCTTTTGGCTGAAAGGATAATTCAGATTAATCGATTACTGAAATAATCAACTAACTTGATTCTTTCTTATCCAATGGTCATCCAGAGTGACGGTGCAGTGCAAAAAACTGAAATCTAAATAAGTTATTTTTCTTGAATTGAGGGGGTGAGAAACTTTAACCTGACTCCGCCAGATGGATTTGCTGGATTTGCTCCGCATATCCATCTGGAAACCTTCCGTTGAAGTAATTTTGGGAAGGGGCGAAAATACTGGCTAGCTGATTGGCCTATGTTGGTCAGATCAACGAAGCATATGACTTACTAACAGAGCGACGACG
>NW_015150656.1:168855-170743 GCF_000732505.1 Cyprinodon variegatus
GATTCAATGTACAGTAATTAACTGGTTTTCCTTAGAAAACTTTAAACGAATATGACTGTATGATCTGGTGAACTGTAAAGTGACTTGAGATGACATGTGTTGTGAATTGGTGCTATAGAAATAAACTGAATTGATTAGATTTTATTTAAGGATAGGTTCTGAACCAACCCAAGTAATAATTTCAATGATGAAAAACTTATATGCAATCAGAATATAATCCTGAGTTGTGTTACCAGAATAAACCAGCTGTGTGTTCCAGTAGGAAAAAGCTGTGATCCAGGCCTCAAAGTCATGCGCTTTCCATTGGGACAGAGCCACCAGAGCTCCTTCAGCCAGCGAGAACACCCCGACGCAGCCTGCAGAATCACTGCACACCACCCGGATGTCACTGCTGCTGGGAACAGGAGGGACGTGTTGACATCAACTCTGAATATTTAGATTTGACAAAGAAGATTCTATTACAGCCGGCACCTTTCCATTCTTCCAGTGGACCAATCCAAAGACAAAGCCAGCCGCTCTGCTCCCACCGCTGAACTGCACATAGCCTTCAGACTGCGCCCACCTTCCTACTGGATACACACATTCATGAGCACAGAGCACAACATCGGCTGTGAAACACACCCTAATAGAAACCAGCAGGAGTATGGAGTGATTTTTCTTCCAAAATGTTGTCTACAAAAATCCATAAAATCCATAAAGCATGTTGCAAATGCATAAAGCATGTTTCACACAAATAAATCTTATCACTCACAAATAAACATGGTGCATTCAAATAAATCTTATTGTTCACAAATAAAACTTGTGTTACAAACTCTCCTCTAATGTCACACACGAAAACCTTTTTTTCAAACTGTCCTTAAATGTTGCACACACACAAAAATTTGTTTTACAAACCGGACTCTAACGTTGCACTTATAATTTGTATTTTAAGTGCAGTATGTATCGTTTCAGTTGTTTTGATTGTACGGCGCCCCCTGCTGTCAGTTAGTCAGACTACAATTCTCCATGCATCACATGACTTTTGGCAGAAACTTACCGCAGAGTGTGAGGAAT
The DNA here is from genome assembly GCF_000732505.1 of Cyprinodon variegatus. Taxonomy (NCBI): domain Eukaryota; kingdom Metazoa; phylum Chordata; class Actinopteri; order Cyprinodontiformes; family Cyprinodontidae; genus Cyprinodon; species Cyprinodon variegatus. The sequence goes on from NW_015150656.1 coordinate 169,909, forward strand.
TGTCTTGTATGTGAGGAGAGGCTGTTTTGTATGCGAGCAGAGATCATTTTGTACTCGGGGACGATTTACAAAGTATATTTTAAGCGCAATGTTAGAGTCCGGTTTGTAAAACTATTTTTTGTGTGTGTGCAACATTTAAGGACAGTTTGAAAGAAAGTTTTCATGTGTGACATTAAAAGAGAGTTTGTAACACAAGTTTTATTTGTGAACAATAAGATTTATTTGAATGCAACATGTTTGTTTGTGAGTGATAAGATTTGTTTGTGAAAAACATACTTTATGCATTTGGCAGAAAAATCACTCCATACAGGAGCCAAATGAAAGGTTCTGATTAGGGCTGAAACAATTAAATGCACTAATCGATTATTGAAATAATGGTCAACTAATTTAGTAATCGATCATTTGTTAACTGGAGTATAAAGACTCTAAAACATGCCTTTAGCCGACAGAGCAACCCAATTAGAGCAGTAATTATATCATAATTGTAAAAAAATATGTAAACATTTTGCATTTAAAATAAAAAAACCTGCTAATATGCTCTATTCAGAACTCCTCAAGTGGAAAAGCTAAAGATTCACCTGGTTTAATTTCGTAAAAAAAAAGGTTTTTGGTAGCCTTTGGTAATCCGATAATTGATCGTAGAAAATAATTGACAGATAATCGATTTGCAATACAATCGTTAGTTGCATCCCTTGTTCTGAATTAAAAAAATGACTTGGGACTCGTTACTGAAGCATATTCATGTAATGAGTTCATTTAATCCCGCTGCCAGCTTCAACCAGTGTGGTTTCTCATTAGAGAACAGCTGTTAAGATGTTCCTAATTAAAAAAACAT
>NW_015150656.1:171404-185657 GCF_000732505.1 Cyprinodon variegatus
TACTATATTTGGGCAAAAATGGCCGCTCCCAGACTCAGCGATCACGACGAAAATTATTGTTTGTTTGTTTTTTTACTGATTAACGCTAAATTCATCACCGCAAATGTATTAGTTTTAGGTATAAATAATGATCCATTGATTATTCCTTGCTGACCAGACTTTTCCTTTGAACATTAACAAACTAGTTTCCTCTGGGATTCTTCTGAAGCTACAGTTCTCACCTGATCATCCAGCAGGGTGTAGAGCTGCAGCTCTCCGGTAGCAGTGACCATGCCCAGTACGGGCCGTTCGGACACGGGGACATGGCACCTGACGACATGAAAAACAATTAACATGGTTGGGAAGGAAAACATCTAGATCCACTCTGGTGAAAACCAAGTTCTTACCATTTCAGATCTAAAATGGCTGCTGTGTCTAGGCGCTGCAGCTCGGTAAGAGGAGGGATCATCGAATCCTCACGCCGAAATTCAAAAAGGTACAAACGCCCGGTCCGCCTGTGAGGAGCATCCTCACTTTCTCCCTGCAGCATGAATGCAATAAAAACATGCAGAAGAGATTAACATTAAACTACTGTCCACTGCTTTATCAGTCACAACTTTAGATAAATACAATTAAAAGATAAAGGTGGCAGGCAAGGTTAGACACTGACATGGGTTTCACTACATGAGTTGCAGTTATTTTAGTTGTTTTACAACCACACAGAGCAATTCATAGTGATGTTATGATACTAGCGCGTTTGGAGTAGTGGAAGGGGCGTTTCCACAAAGCGCGTATCGAGGCTGGTTTCATGTAGGGGAGGAGCCGATGTCGACGGCGCCTGAAGTCTTGCTGCCGCCACAAAATGTGACCGCTTCAGGAAGTGGTTCAGATCGCCTGCGAACTTTGACAGGCAGTTAAAAGTCTCAGTCCAGACTTGGGAGTCTGCAGGAGAGTTGCGGTCAGTTGAGTGTTTTGAAATACTCCAAGTATAGATTGGTTGTTTTTCCAACCAATCCTGTTGGTTAAAACTATTTTGGTTAGATTAAACAATATAATGATCAGAAACTGATCAATCCATTGGTTTTGGTTGAGTAACCGTAATTTTCGGAATATAAGCGGCAACTTTTTTCCCCATTTTTTGACCTTGCGGCTTATATAAAAATGCGGCTTACCTATAGACTTTTACAGCTAACGGCCACTAGATCCTAAATCTATGGATTTTACCATCCACCATGTTGACGTCACATTTGCTTCAACACACAAGTACGGTAGCCGGGCGCGCGGGAATGCGGAGGTCCTCCGGAAGCAGACTTCTACCGCGAATGGTACGAGACAGAACGACAGCGAGAAAGATGGACATTAAACATAAAAAACCTGTGTCTTATAGTCCGGTGAGGCTTGTATATGTACAAATCATGCAATTTAGCTTCTGCGGCTTATATTCAGGTGCGGCTAATAGTCTGAAAATTTCGGTTATAGCATTAAGTAGAAATTAAATACCATGAAAACAGTAGCAGTGACAATGGTGTCAGCTGTAGGAGTGTGCTGATACTACAAAAAAATTAATTCTAAATAAGTATTTTTTTCTTAAAAAAGTGAATTTTTCATTGAATTGAGGAAGTAAGTGAGACACTTTGCTGATGGAGCAAGACAATTTACATTTAAAATAAGAAAAACAATTGAATTGTCTTATTTCAAGTGCATATTATCTAATTATCTGATTCTAGGAGTAAAACTACTCATTCTACTGTCACTCCATCCATCATTCCATCATCTTAATTACCTACTCAAATTAAGGGTATATAAACTTAATTTAAGGAAATTTTTACTTATTTCTAGATTGTCTTTGAAGTGCATCAATCAATGGGTTGTCGGTTCAATCCCCGGGCTTGGTTTTTGAAAGTTGCTATATTAGTTAAGTATTTTGGTCAAAGTGACCAATTTGTATTGGTTTGCCTTTTTACCACCAGTGTAGATTGGGCAAAAACACTATCAAATTAGATTGGTTGGACACAGATCTTCCAAACAGATTAAAAAAAAAAAACATTTCATTTTGTTCATCATTGCACACTTTCACTGTCTTCTTGAGCTTTTGTCACTGAAATGATAGAAAACAAGCAAACCTTAAAAGATTCATTGTTTCTAAGACAATTTACACTAAACAAAACTTTACAAAATAATTTGATTATATACATCAATCACGAACATTTTCAAAGGGACTAAAAAAAAAAAAAAACATAAATTCCTTGAAGCAATTTGGCCAAAGGGTTCAATGAGTTTTCATCTCACCATCACTGCTAATTTACATGTAGGGCAAACAGTTATGCTTGAAAATGGCTTATAGATTTAACATCTGTTTTGCCAAACAGAAGAAAGAGAGAGGAAATATCCATGAGATGTTCAAAGTTTGTTTGTCCCTAACAAACTGTTTGTTTTTGATTCTTCTTTTTTTAATCAAAATTCTTAGACAAAAATCAAACAGCTTTTGGAGATGCACTGATCAATTTTTTCTGATCCCATATGAAACAAGGGCTGAAGATATTGGTCGATGTCTAATAATGATCCGATACTACTGTTGGATGGATTAACCTTTATGTTTTACATAAACATTATTAGAAAAAGGTAACTAATAAAAACATAAACCTTCAGTAACTGCTGTGCTGCTCTGTGCAATTATGTCATTGTGTCTTTAAACTCAAAGTCAATAGATTGCTGTAACTGTTGCTTTAAATGATATCAATAAAATTAGAAATTACTGGATCAGCATCATCCAACTGATTAGTCAAAAGCTATATTAATAACACGGTTAATTATGCATAAGTAGACTGACTCCATACCAATCAGTGGACATCTAAAGATAACTGTTAGCATATTTTTATTGAGTGGTATCAGGGTATAAGAGGCTGCTTGCAATTGTGCAACTCTTTTTTTTCTTTTAAAATATCCAATCTATGATTAACCTGCAAAACTTTCAGACACAGATAAAAGTGAATGGCACTGGTTAGTGTTGGGGTGTATTCCTTTGCGATGAAGGCGTTTTCTCACCGCTTTCTGCAGCTGGTAGGTCCCACATGCTAGGATGTCGTAGCTGGAGGAGAGCGGACACCACTCCACCGTATCCGCACTCAGCTCCGTGTCAAACACCTGCAGCGTGCGGGTCCTCGACTTCCAAGCCATGGCCACCTGGTCTGCATAACGTTAGCGTGTTGGTCCAGCTGAAGCTAAACATAAATAGCAACAAAAACAACCGGAATCAGGATTATTTAGTTATATATCCATACCTAGCTAACTCCCGCTAGGCTAACTAAGCCACAAAACACCATTGCCCCAGGCAGGCTAAGCCTGCTTAGAGGATAAGTTCTAAAGTAAGGTGGAGTATGGACATGGAGAAGGTTTTAATTTATGTATCTTCTCAATTAATCCAACAATATTTAGCTAAAAAAAACGGCTGCAAGAAAACTCACATGCACGCTCACCAAAGCAGATTACACGCAGGGCGCGCTTACGTCATACAGACACGTAGTGATGCATTCAGGTACCACACGTAAAACACACCGGTGTGGCAGGCAGGCTAAAATAAACATTTCAGATGTCTTAAATATAATTCTTACTAATACAAAACTAAGGTTATGTTTCCCATTCATGTGTATTGGGCTTTTTCTTTCAAATATCTAAAATAACATTCTTCCTATCAAAAACTGAATTCTGAGGAGGCGGAACTCTTAAGATGTCTATAATACTGTTACTAATTCAATTAAATTAAATCACTACTCATGACAATTTCAGATATAAAAAAAATTAACATTCTAGATATGGAAGAAATGGATTTGAGGCATCTGAAATATATATTTGGTCAAGCTGATAAATGTCAAAACGGCCAATTAAAATGTGTAAAGATTTCTAGGTATCTGAAAGTGTATTCCAGTATGCTGCAGTTTTATTTTTCACATCCTGGAATTGTATTTGTATTTGCTCATTGGGCCTCCTGTTCGCCACAAGAACTGCATGATATCCTGTGAACATTTATTTTGGAAGCTATAGATGAAGCACAATAAAGCTTGAACCCCTTGCAGCTTGCAACAGGTTGGCAGAATATGCATTCAGCCTGGTACCACTCCTCAGCTAAAAAGGGATATGCACCAGGATCCTGTTTGTGTATTTCAGTACAGCTTTCTTCAACTTAGACATTTGCTCATATATAACAGCAGAGAGGATCATTGGGGCTCCTCTTCCCTCCATTAAAGACATTTCATCCCAGCTCTGCGTGTCCCGAGCCTGTAACATCACCAGTGAGCCCTCACACCCCAACCATGGACCGTTCTCCCTGCTGCCCTTTGGGAAGAGGCTTTGCAGCATTCGATGCAGCACCAGCAGATTCTGCAACAGCTTCTTCCCCACTGCTGTAGACAGCTGAACTGTTGAGAAAACTCTTAATCAAGTCACAGACTCCGCATCAAATTGGTAACACCAGTCCAAAATTCTGCATATTTGCACCATACATATTAATGCTCTGAACTCCAATATCAATGTGTTCTATGCATCATGCTTTTCCCCCCCACACTGTTTACATTTGATCACTGCTGCACTTTATGGAAGGAAATCTCATGGAAGCTGTACAAAATGTGTGTATACACTCTGTGCATACACATGTTGTATACACTCTGTCGTGTTGTATACACAGAGTGTATACAACACGACAATAAAAGTTGTCTAAGTCTAAGTCATATATACATGGGTGGTTCTAGATAGGGGCTAACAGGGGCCAGTGCCCCTCGAGAACTGGTCCTGGCCCCTGTTCTGGTCCCTGTACTCAAAACACACAGAACATTTTTCTGCTTTTGGCAAGTAGTGCACTAATAGACCAATTTCTAGAAGTAAATGTATTTTCTCTCGAGTTAAGGACGAAAGACAATTTGGAGATGGACTAAGATGATGTGTAAAATAAGAAATCAAAAATACTCACTTCTTTGGCAGAGGAATGCACTTTTTAAAGAAATGTTTTACTTTTTTTAGGTCAGTTTTTTTTTTCTTTTGTTCTTTGCCACTTTGAAGAGCAACAGACCCCATCTTGCCCTCTGGTAAATTTTGTCTAGAACTGGCACAATATATATATATATATATTATATATATATATATATATATATATAGCCTCATTTATTGCTATTTTTTTTATTTTTCTGCCTGGGTGGTAAAAAAAACTACATGGACCAAAGAAACATTTTCACAAACCAATACCTTAAATATTGTTATTCACCCAAACTGACCAATAAGGCTGCGTCTGACGTCAGGATGGGCTACGTCCTAAATGGTCACGTGACATTTTGGCTAATGCCATTTTTCTTTTTTTTCCCCTGCTAATGTTGTCGCTGAAGGAACATCAGCAGGTTGCAGCTTTGCTCTATAACACCATGGATTTTAACGTGAAGAAGCTAGCCACCGGCGCGGGACTGTTCTTCACGCGCGCTGTCCAGGTATTTAAACACCGCGGCGGTTTGGCTCGCGCTCCCTTTCACTTTGCCTCCAGCTGAGTCTGACTCTGCAGTTTATTTCCACACTGAAAATGAAACACTGTCACTGAATGAAGGACGTGTTTTTAATATTCAACTTTAGAAATGCTCAGTTGTAGGTGGAAGGAGCAGGTTTCACCTCTCATGTTATCCAGCTGTATGTTAGCTAACCTTTACTAATTCACCAGGGGGTGGCTTTTATTATTAACTTATATTAATTTGGAAGGGACAGTGAGATAAACGGGTACATATTAGCACCAGCCATACATCGCGTTATACCGGGGATATTTATTGAAACCTCGAGCATAAATCTGTTTTTTTATCTTTGGTTTTCTGACAGGATGTTTGTTTGTGTCCCGTTTCAGTTCACTGAGGAGAAACTGGGCCAGGCGGAAAGGACTGAGCTGGATGCTCACTTTGAAAACCTAATGAGCCGCGCTGACTGCACCAAAAACTGGACAGAGAAGATCTACAAACAGACTGAGTACCTGCTGCAGCCCAACCCAAGTATGATTACTGTGTGGTAGAAGTGTTATTACAGCAGGCTTACTGTGAGACATGTTTACTCCAAAGCCTGGTCAGAGGAGGACCAGACACAGCCTCTGACCTTTTGCTATTCTCATTGCTAAACAAAGACTTTTATAGAGTCCAAATAAAAATTGGCACCAGTTTGCACATTTTTTAGGGATGCAAATCTTAGCTCCTATTTTTTTTTTAGTTTTTCAGGACATAAACAAAACCATCTTCAAGCTAATCACAAGTGTACATAAACATTTAGCAGATCTTTCACTCATCCCCCAAAATCTATGTCAGAATATGCATCTAAAAAGAAAAATAAGCCGTTAAATATCATTCAATATGTTTATGATAATCAAACATGTCTGCCTAAATCAAGGTGGCGATAATACACACTATATAGCACACATGTCAAAGTCAAGGCCCGCAATCTGGCCCTCCAATTGTTTATCCATGGCCCCCTGGATAAGCCCATGCAAAGTGGGCGTGATTTTGAGGGCATGACGACAAAGCTGCACGATTGGAGAAAACACAACAAGAAAGATGGCAAAAACTATTGAAAAGTTGTCGTTTGGAATCAGCTTAGGAAGGATTAGACTTGGGGTTTTCGTTGAAACCTGAGCAGGAAGAGGCTCTACGCTCATTAATTTTAAAGAAGGACGTATTCGCCGTTTTGCCAACAGGCTTTTTGTTTACACTCCCCCACCAGCTTCCTGTCGCGCTTCCTACGTCACAGTCAGTTGCTCATTGGTCAGAGCGTTGGCCAATAGGCACAGACAGAGTTTGATAAACTACGGGTTGTTCTCATTAACAATCTTCCAATGTCTGATTCATCGGGGCCAGACTAAATTACACATTTAATCTCACATTTAGTCTGGATTATCAGGCTACCCCTGGATGATATTTGATAACCATTAGAACTGGCCCACAGGCCACTTGTTCACCTGTGACTTGGCTACCATGGCTTGTTGTGGGGAATGTAGTGTTGGTGCGATTGTGTTGCACATGCCAACCTTTTACTTTAATGTTTTTGTTGTGCTTTGTATGTTTGGATTGTTTTGTTTTTTTCTTTTCACCCTTTAACAATCCAAGCTGGGCTAAAAGTCGGTTGTGTGACGAGACGGAGTGCACTAACTGCGCAACGCAACTGCTGTGCATTGTCAGCAGAGGCTGATTGAAGCCAAAATAAAAGGAGCCTGGATGGAGGGAGGGGCGGAGCTGATCCTGCGGTGATAAAGACGGACACGCTGCTGAGCGAGGGGCAGGTGGGATCCATACGATACCCGTGCGCTACTTACAGGCGTGGACGTCTGCCCTGACTGTGCCATCTGTTCACCTCCCGGTATTCTGTGCCTGGCGTGCAGATCCCACCTGCCCCTCGCTTGGCAGCGTGTCCGCCTCTATCACCTGCAGGATAAGCTGCCCTCTCCTTCCATCCAGGCTCCTTTTATTTTGGCTTCAATCAGCCTCTACTGACACCTGCAGGCAGCATTTGCGCAGCGCGGTTAGTGCGCTCCGCCCCCTTAGACAACCCTCTTCAGCCCAGTGAGCTTCGATTGTTATATGCCGATATTTTAAAACTCATGTAGCCGATAACCGATACCGATACCGATGTTAAAGCTGGACAAAAATACGTAGTCATTGAAAATAGCAGTTTTGTTATCCATTTCTGACACTTTGAAAAATAATATACTCAAATATATTTTCATATGCTGATATCAAATAGATTTTTAAAAACGCGGTATCGATCTATTTTACTTTCAAAATCTCGTGAAATTTCATCGTTTTGTTACAAACTCTCGTGATATTTTGCAAATTCTTGTGAGATTTTGTTAGTAAAATAGATCTATACCACGTCAATATATATCAACATATAAAAATATGGCAAAATTTCGATGACTTATAGCAATATTTCATTAGTAAAAGAGATTGATATGGTGTTTTTAAATGGCAATATATCAATATATTTTCCCTCGTCTTTAGAAGTTTTTAAGTCTGTAAAAAAAGAAGTTTTTGAGGAAGAAGAAGTAGTATTTTATTTTTATTTTTTTTTAGACTTTAGAAACTCAGAAGCTGATCAAATATCGGGTTAAATATCGGTGGGGTGGCCGATGTCCGATATTCAGTTTTAAGGCCGATACAGGCCGATACCGATAGGGGGCCGATTATATCGTGCATCCCTAGGTGGGAAATCAAAAAACAAAACAATCCAAACATAATTTCTAATGCATGCACTTTCATTTATGTTTTTATCTTAATAAGTTTATTAATATAATAAAAGTTTTTGTTAGGTCCTGGTTCAATAGGCTTTGTTCATTTTAATATGCTTTAATGAACATTTAACCAGTCCGGCCCTCGGCTTGTAGCAAATTAGTTTTTTTGGACCTCTGTGTATTTGACTTTGACATCCCTGCTATACAGGTTTGTGTTTATACCTATAAATTTTGTTTTTAAACATTTTATATAAATAAGGTGCCAATGGGTAAATAAATGTTTAAATTCTGCTGTTTGCTTTTTTACACTCGAGGTGTAAAAAAGAGACTGTTTTGATCTAGCTGTATAGCATGATAAAAAGACAGAGAGCTCTAACCTGTCCTTCTTTTGACTCTGCATGCCACAGTCGATCATACTGGTGAGTATCCTGCCTCCCGATTCCCCTGTGCTGCTCTGCTGTGGAAACCTTCATGCTTTGCATCATTAGCGCAGAGGAGTAATTCGATCCGAGTTAAAATGGTCACATGTTTTTCATGCTGAAATTAAGGACCCATTATTTTTCTTGGTGAAAAAGAGCAACAGAGTGACTTGAAACTTTACTGCTTAAGGGAAGTAGAGAAATGATTGGTGTTTGATGCAGCTAATTAGGCTAAATGCTAATGTTAGAGCGTGCCAAACCCCAGTTCTCTGTGTTTCTGCTGTCAAAGCTTTAGGGGTAGGTTCCAGCACCCGTTTACATTCACCAGGAGGGTAGCTGCCCATTAAAAAACACCTTTGGAGTTTAGCTTTTCATTGCTCCAAATTTAGTCTGGTTTCTGATAGTTTGCTGCAGACTAGAGGAGCATCTGATCCAAACTTTGAAGGCAATCATTATTTGTTTGGTAATGCATCTGTTTGCAGGAGTTCTAAGATGATATAATATCTGTTGTAAAATTGTCTCCATGCGCTACGATTCTTCACCAAAGTGCAGAAAACACCGAAGATGAAGCTTGTTAATTACAAGGAAACCCTGTTAATTTACAGAACCAGTTAAGAACTGGATCCAGCTCCTTTTCAGAACTCCAAACCCTTTTGTGGAGGAGCTCCTGGGGCCGAGTTTCCATCTCATCTATTTTCTCTACTTCTGACTTGTTGGGTCATTCATTATTTGTGTCCATTGCTAGTTCTTCCTCCTCTTTTTTTCCATGTTCTTGCTGCCAATTTGATTAAATAAGATAAATGATTGAGTCAGATCAGACTGCAAACACCCAAGTCCTTCGGTGACTCTTATTTGCTTTTTTTAAAGAGAGCAATCTTTGCATTGTTTGGAGGTTGGCACAACGTAGATATTGTGATTTAATCACAAAAAAAACAGTTTAAAGGTTTGGTTTGTGACTGCAGTTCCTTGTTGACCTTTTGTTGGAAGCATTGTGAAGATGAGATGCATTATAACAGTTGAGCATTAATACTTAACAGTAGATGAGACATTTTGTCTCCTAGTTTCCTGCGATCAAAATTTTACTGTCCTTTTCTTGTCCGTTTCATACATTCTGTCTCCACTATGCTGTCCACACAGATAGGATTGGATATGGGACATCTACCTAACCTATAAACTTGTAAAAAGTAACAAACAGTTGTGAGGAATAAGTGTGGAAATCATTTGAAATTGGGCTTGATTATTAAGGGAAATGTTTGTAGTTGAGCAGCAGAATTGAACATTTTACACTTTAATAATGATAAGATGTTTATTCTGCGGGATTCTGCTTATTTTCACTTATTGGATTGATATTAAAATATTATATTAACATAGTGGAAAGGGCCTCAGACTCAACCTGACTGCTCAGACTTGTCTCTTTATCTAATGTGATGAAGACTAAAAAGATCCGATTTGGATCCAGTTTGTTGGTTACAGACTGCTGGACACGTTTAACTGTGAAAGATGTGCTTGATTACTACCCTGTGACATTATGGGATGTTAAAGGCTCATAACAATCTGCCTATGTCAGCTTCAGCTCCATAATGATGATCACATGAATGTCTCTCCCAGTGAATGGTTCGTTATATGGTGCAGGGATCATTTCCGAACAAAATAAATGTGACCAAACCTCAATTTTAAGGACTAACAATGTTACAAAGAAACCTCCAGCTGGAAATATCAAAATACAAGCACTTCCTGTTCCATTCATTCTGACTTTTTACACAGTTTATTGACTTTATAGAATTGTTTATTATGTATTATTATACTTTATATTTATACATCTTTATTAAACTTTCCCAGGCCTCCAAAAGAAAACCCTCCAAAGGCAGTTCTGTGTCATTAACAGTGTCTGTGATAGGAAGTTAGTCATTATAAAGATGAAAAATACACTTTGAATTATACAACAGTTACATTCATAAACAATTAAAACCAGACCTGTTCCCGGTGAATGTTGGTCTCAGGGCTGCCCTATGTTATCGGTTCTGTTCATTACAGAATTTCTAGGTGCAGCCAGGGACCAGAGGGTGTCTGGTTTGGGAACCTCAGGATATCATCTCTGCTGTTTGCAGATGATGTTGTCCTGTTGGCCTTGTCAAACCAGGACCTTTATCATGCACTGGGGCGGTTTGCAGCCGAGTGTGATGCGGCCATGATGAGGTTCAGGACCTCCAAATCCGAGGCCATGAGAAAGGTGGACTCCCCTCTTCAGGTCGGTGGAGAGTCCTTGTCTCAAGTGGAGAAGTTCAAGTATCTCGGGGTCTTGTTCACGAGTGAGGGACGGATGGAGCATGAGATTGATAGTATACTGTATCGGACTGTCATGGTGAAGAGGGAGCTGGGGGGGCAAAGCTCTCGATTTACAGATCAATCTACATTCCCACCCTCACCTATAGTCATGAGATCTGGGTAATGACCAAAAAGACAAATAGTGAATACAAGCGGCCGAAATGAGTTTTCTTTGCAGGGTGGCTGGGCACACCCTTTGAGATTGGTTGAGGTGCTCAGTTACCCGGGAGGAGCTCGGAGTAGAGTTGTTGCTCCTCCACATGAAAAGGAGCCAGCTGAGATGGCTCATGCATCTGTTCCAAAAGCTTCCTGGTCGCCTCCCTCAGGAGATCTTTCAGGCATTTCGTATTGGAAGGAGGCCTAGGACACACTAAAGGGACTATGTCTCTGAGCTGGCCTGGTGTCGCTTCGGGGTCCCCCTAAAACACCTTGAGGAGGTGTGTGTGGATCAGGAAGTCTGGGCATCTCTCCTAAAGGGCAGAGTAGGCTTTTGCAACAGCACACATGTCGCAAATGTCGCTTGGCTCTGGTCGCAAACCGGTTTTGCTGGTATGCTTCTGCACCGTCGGTCTGGAATTTCTAGGGATGCACAGCAGTTTCCCACCGAAGCGCCAGGGGGAGCCTATTCGAGAAATTCGTGAGACCTTCTGCGGCTGGTCATGAGAACTTTGGCGCCGCCTGCGGTAGTGTTTGACCTTCCAAAACAACAATGGCGCGTCTGCAAGATATCATGGTCACAGAGATGGATCTAGAGTTGCTAGACATAAAAGAGGAACAGGTTCAGTTAATGGAGTTAGCATAAAGACAGATTAACCTTTCGACGTAGTTGTCCATTGTAGTTGTTCCCCGGTGTTTTAAAATGGCGCAACCCGCACCGAATCGAGAATGACGACCACACAGACAGCCGGAAAGGCATACCAAGGACCAATTGCGGCTGCTTTTTGTCTGCACAGTTCTGCTTTAGGTCTATGCGGGTTGGCGACCGTCCAACGCGTAGGTAGGATTCTTTTGAGGTGCGCGACAAGGGTTGCAGAGCCTCTGCGTGGGGGCGTGGTCCCGCACAGAGACAGATTTGACGGTCGCACAGGCTATGCGTCAGAAGCATAAATTGGCCTTTAGACTGCTGCCTCCGTGACCGGGCCAAAGATAAAGCAGAATGGATGGATGAAACAATTAAAACCAATTCAGCAACGATTTGGGCCTGAGGGGAACTGTGGAGGCGCATGGCTACTACTTAGGTGGTAATGAGGATTTAATGGAGGAATGTTTATTTTAGCTGGGACTTGATTGTTTATTGGGGAACAAACTCAAGACTTTACTTGGACTCTCCCATGAGGTACTTAAATGATACTGGAACTCTGAGAGAAGGAACTTTTCTGCATTTAACCAACCTGCTGGCCAACAGCATCACACACGATGTGGGAAGGACGCACTACCCTCAACCAGCATTTTGTCATATGTCAGCCTCCAAGAATAGGGAGCCTGGTTTGGCAATGAGTGAAATGCTGGCCCACAGCATTATACCGCCTTCATGAAGGCTGTTTGAATTGACAGGCAGGATATAATACACTTTTCTTTTGGGGATAACCCGCAATTCTGCTGCTTAACACCATAAATGTGGCTATTTTAGTGGAATTAAACAGGCGTTCCAGTGGTGTAGGATTTATTGCAAAAAAGCTTAAATAAAAAAACTAGAAACATGAATTTAATTTCTAACCAGTTCCCCCTGATAAGGCCATATATCCACACTAAACTGTGAGAAAGTTTATGGTACAGAGCTTTAAAACTGAGCTGCCAATGCACATCTAAAAGAAGAACATTTGACAAAAAAATTAATTAATACAGAAATTAGGGTCTTGATGGAAAGTTTTAGTTTGGAGAACTGGTAAAATGTCTAAGCTCTGGATGATTAGAAAACTTTTTAGGAAACTGGTCTTGAAACAAAGAGAGTTTTTTTAATCTTTCAGTGAAAGTTAAGCTCCAGCCTTGTTCTCCATGTCCATCCCCACCACGTCTTTCCATCTATTCCTCCTTCTTCATCTTGCATTGATAAACTGCAGTTCTTATTTGGCAGATCGCAGTAAAATGTCTTTTTTATGTATAAACTGATCTATCTTATTGATTGATCCCAAATCAGAACTGAAGTTTCTGGTTCCATGTGTCGTTTTCCACAATCTGTCCTCTGAGTTATTTACTGATCATTAGACATTCAAATGTAAAATATTTATATATTTTTTATTCAATTATATTTTTTAGTTAATAGATTAAATTACTTATTAATTTAACAAAATTTTAACTGATTGATAGAAATAACTGGGACATGTTTTTCAAATCTGTCCAGTTAGCTTAAGGAGGCACTTGTGGAAAATGTTTACATTTTCTCTCTAATCTGGTTAACCAGACCAAGGCTTAGGTTGGGATTTCGCTGTCCCAGAGTTTAAGCATCTATATTTGATCTAGGTTGGTGTTTGGTTTTGGTTCAGTTTCTATCAAGGTAGGTTCTCGGTAGAAATCAGAGGCAGCTGCTGCTTTCTGAAATGGGGGAGGGTCAGTAGTGTTAATTAAATCCAAACGTCATGTATCGCATGAACACACGTTGAAACACATAAAACACGTCACTAAATGGGTTAAAATAGATGCTGTGAAGCGCTCTGCAATAATAAACTCCAGAAACTACGGAAAACGGTAAAGCACAAGGCGACTGTTCTGGCTGAATGACCACTTCACTCTCTGGACTCATTAAGGAAAACCTCCACGCTCTCTGGCCACCGTCAGTCAGAAATACTTCAGTGTGTTGGCCAATCAGCATCGAGCAGCCAGCTTCATGACCCGCCCCTGCTCCACAGAGCAGCTACAAGTTATAGTCTCACAGAAAGTGATGTATTTAGTTGTGTTATCCAATCAGGGCTCTACTTTCTGGTTGCTTACCTCAATAGACTGAGGTTCAAGCCTTAACTGGGATTTTTCTGCTACAGAGAGGATGGGAGATCGCAGAATAAACAGCCGATTAATCAGCAAAATACTACGGAAGAGGATTAGGGCCACTGGAAAAAAAAAAAGTTTATTGATTTTAAAAATTTTATTTCAATTTAGTATTGGAAAAAATTCAGAATTCTGACTTTGATCTCAGAATTCTGACTTTTTTCTCAGAATTCTGACTTTAATCTGAGAATTCTGACTTTAATCTGAGAATTCTGACTTTTTTCTCAGAATTCTGACTTTAATCTGAGAATTCTGACTTTAATCTGAGAATTCTGACTTTAATCTGAGAATTCTGACTTTAATTTGAGAATT
>NW_015150656.1:185718-187496 GCF_000732505.1 Cyprinodon variegatus
ATCTCAGAATTCTGACTTTAATCTCAGAATTCTGACTTTAATCTCAGAATTCTGACTTTAATCTCACGATTTTGGATTTTAATGTAGATGGGCACCATGAAGGAAGAGATGTGAGTTTTTTGAGGTGGCCAGTGACACATTGGTGGAAAATGACGGAATTAGGCAACTTTTTACGTGCCGGAGGGTCACCTCATTAATAGAGGAGCAGAAGGTCATTAAAACAACAGAGCTAGTCTCTAAAACAAACATGGCTATGGCTTGATGCTAACATGTTTGTTAGCTGTCAGAATTCTGAGATTAAAGTCAGAATTCTAAGAAAAAAGTCAGAATTCTTAGATTAAAGTAAGAATTCGGAGGAAAAAGTCAGAATTCTTTTTTCCCATACTAAACTGAAATAAAATTTAAAAATCCGTTAACTTTTTTTTTTCAGTGGCCCTAATCCTCTTCCGTAAAATACCCATGAAATCAGGCGTGTTTTAGCACATGTTAAATGCAGTTTAATTACTGCAATTGTGAAGTTGGACTGGTAGAAATGTTTCGTTTATAACAACTCAGCTAAGCTGGTCATACTCTGGTCTCTACCTTCAACCTTCAGGTTGGAACATTATGGTGAAAGTCGGCTTAGAATTTGTGGAAATTTGCATTCATCTCAGCATTATAAATGTCACTAATGCAGAGTTCAATCCCCTCTATAGGTTTTATGTGTGGTTCATTAATACTGTAACAGATTTTATATAACGGAAAACTTCATAGCTGCAGAATGTCGGGTTTTTAACCTGCGATAACTGCAGTTTTACAATAAGTCTGCATCTGGGAAACTGTTTTTTAAATTCATTAGAATTTGGACTGAAACAGTCAGTCCGATTAATTATGGTTAATCGATTACAGAAATGATAATCAACTAGTTTGGGACATCAAATCTTTACAGTACACTGATGCAGTCTAAGGAACGAATAACCTACTTAATGCAGCAATTAAGATTAAACTCTAAAAATACAAACTTTAAACATTTATAACATAAAATAAATATTTATATATAAATATATTTTTTAAGTGTTTTGCCAGTTGCAGTTCAAATAAAAGGTGAAATAATTTTTTTCTTTAATTCAAGTGTTTGTTCATTAAGGACGGTTGAGTTAATAAAAGTTTCTCTTTTTGGACTAAAAATTATCTTTAGAATAAAGGATAACTGAACTAATGGATAGGTTCATCCCTAATTACAGTTTCAGTTTAATGCAGAGTAACTTGATCAAGTGTCACTGATGAGAATCATAGAAATCGCGTTTCTTTAATGAGTCGGCTGAGCAAAACGCTCTGATCTATGTTTTATAGCTCTGTCTAGGGCTGAAACAATTAATCGCATTAATCGTGATTAATTGATTGTTGAAATAATCTTCAACTGTTTAGTAATCGATTAATAGATAACTGGAGTACAGAGACTGTAAAACATGAGTTTAGCTGACAGAGCGACCCACTTAGAGCAGGAATTATGCCATGATCGTAAAAAAATTAATCCTCAAGTGTAAAAGTTTTAGTTTTCACCTGGTTTGATTTTGTAAATCTTACTTAAGGAAATGTTTGCTATCTGATTATTAATAGATGAATTGAAAAAATAATTGACAGATTATGACATTTGCAAACTAATCGTTAGTTGCTTCCCTAGATCTCAAAAGACTGAGATCTTCTGTCTCCTTGAACCCCAGTGGGCCTCAGCAGATGGCCACTCACACTGAGCCTGGTTCTGCTGGAGGTTTCTTCCTGTTAAAAGGGAGTTTTTC
>NW_015150656.1:189106-190592 GCF_000732505.1 Cyprinodon variegatus
TATAAAACTATGCCTAAAAATGCCTGATTGATTCATTTAGAAATCTTATGCATCATTCTCTTCGCTATTAGGGGGCGGAGCTTCCTCTGGAGCGTAAGGCAAAGAGGCCTTTCTATTGGTCTGCTGGTTGTTAGAGTATTTTATTTGGTCAAGAATGAGCCTTTTTATTGAGCTTGAAGTGAAGAGAATGGGGTCGGTCATTTAGAAAGATTGCTGTCTGAATAAAGAAAAATCTGAAACAATTACATATGGAAATATTTAATCTGTAAAGTTGAAAATGTGAAAGTTAAAAAGGGAAATAACTGGAAAAAAAATTGAGAAACTGAAAATTTGCTCTCGAAAACTTTTTTAAATACGAATTTTATTCAAGTTCAATTTATTGATGGGATTTTTTTTCCAAATTTTCATTAAGAAAAACTTTTCATTGCTGCAATAATAATGAAATAAATGCACATCATGGTCTCCTTGCCTTACAGCTAAACAGACCACCTTAATTACCATAAGTTGAGGCTGAACAATCTGTCCTAAAGTATTAAATTAATATATTTTCCAAACCTGGTTGATTTGATAACATTTTAATCTCAATATAAACAAAATAAAAGTCTCAGAAAGACCTTATAAAGGAATCCTGTTATTAAAATTCTCCTAATAAAACATTTTTAAAGAATATTGGCTTTAAAAAAACAAAACGTATAAAACCTGGATCTGTGACAAAAGCTGGACTGTAATGTATTGTGAAATATTGCATATTTCCTATGGTATTGTGAGATATGTTGTGTTATATCCACCCCATTTTGTGTCATGTCTAGAACTTTAAATACTCCATTATTTGAACTGACAGAAAAATAAACAGTTAAGTTATTAAAAACATCAACTTCCTGACCAGAATAATTTCTTTATCCCAGACAGTTCTTGTTTCTTTCCATTGCTTATTCTCTCTTCCACTCTGTGGTTTTGACATGTTGTTTTTATGAGGATTGGGAACGACAGGCATTAAACTGCCCCGATATTTCATTTGTGAAGACTAGCAGAGCTTGAAGCTCTGAATAACTGACACTAAGGGTCGCTAATCAAAGCAGCTAATCTGTGTATTTTATTAATGTCTCATAAATTAAACGTGTTTGTTCCTCTGCAGGTGCCAGAATTGAGGAGTTTCTCTATGAAAAACTGGACATGAAGGCTCCCTCTAGAGTTACAAACGCTGAGCTGCTGGGTCAGTATATGGAAGAGGCAGCCAAGGAATTTGGTCCTGGGACACCATATGGTGAGTGGATGAGCACCAAACAGGCGTGACATTTAGATAGCATCTCACTCCAAGTCATTTTCAGACTGTGATCCTCAGATGCTAAAGTTTTACTGCAGGTTTCAGAGGCGCTTAGACACTCTTCACTCTCTGTCAGTCCTGGACCGGTTGGCTTAGACTTTAAATCTGTGGCTTAAGGGGAAAACATTTTTTTTTTGAGGTTGTTAGTAGCATCATGGAAGT
>NW_015150656.1:190602-198599 GCF_000732505.1 Cyprinodon variegatus
AGGGTAGTGTAAATGGGGTATAGGAAGCTGGTGCCACAAACTGGCTCTAGGATCTTTTCAGCATAAGAAGTTGTTTTTCTCTCAGTTTTCATGCAGTTAATGCAGCAAAACCTCTTGGTAGTAAGAAGACTTGGTGAGTGGAACCAGACAGGATGAAGCTGATCCGTGCTGGCGCTCAGAGGAATCACCGTACTGCCTGTTCAATCCCTCCTTTCACTCCTCATGTTGCTCTGTTTTCTAGCACAGGCTGCTTTCAGAGGTTTTTTCCTCTGTGTTTATCTGAGGATCAATACCTCTTTAAAGGAGGTCAGCTGCTTTATGCTGCAGCATCAATTGGCCTGGCTTCTGTTCAGCCCTCACTGGGGAAATCTGTTGCTCCAAAATTCAATAGGAGAGTCTGATCTGTGCAGGAGTTGTGCAACCCTAGTGGTGCTTTGGTATCTCAGTTTCCTCATAAAAAGAAATGATTTGAGTTTCAGAACAGCTGAAGCTGTAATCGACCCCATGTTTGTTTTTTCTGTTCCATTCATGTTTGAATGTAGAGTTTAGTATCTCTGTTTCTTTTTTACACAAAGCTGTCCAACTAGAAGGAAGTGGCTGCTTTTTTTCTACTTGTTTTGCAAGGATATGCTCTGTAGGCTGTTTCTTTGGATTGGTGAGCTTTTGTAGACCAGAGTAATGTGCTTAGAAATGCATATGAACTTGGCTAAAAGAAATCTTCTTTTTGTTTATTTTCCTTTATTTTCTTTGTACCTATGCTTCATGGCAGTAGTTTATTGTTGCACATCTGTAGGGAAAGTATAGTGTTTTGATTGTGGCCCTGAAAGACTTTCCAATCCCTGCGTCACTGATGGAGGAAGTCTGCTGGACTCGAGCAGCATCCCCATCTTTAGAAAAATGCAGAGAGATATCAAGGGAAAATTCTGCTACTAGTTGCAATCCTAAATGTTTCGTCCTTTGAGCCCAAATTCTGTCCTCATGTCATCATAGATGTCTGCTCTTCATAGAATCTCATCGGTCAGATTGAGGCGGGACTTTTCGTACCTTTTCAGACTAATTAGTTTCAATCAATCCCACAGCGTGACGAGGCTGCCTACCAGTAGGAGGTGCCAGACTGATGTGGTTACATCCAGTTTATTCAGTGAATAAACTATTAGATTAAAAATATCCCCTGTTTTTTTATTTATTTATTTAATCAGAAAAATTACACCAAAATCTGTTGTTACTTGTTGGAAAATAAAACTGAATGAAGGAAAATTATTTCTATGTCCATCTGCATTAGTAAAAAGCACATTCTTTACATTTAGTTTGATTTCTGGTGAAAAATTCAGTATGGACCATTAAACGCCTTATCAGTGTGTCCTGAATCATGATTTTTGTTTTTTTCTCCTTTTTCTTTGAGTCATTTCTTTCATTTATTTCAGAAATACAGTTTTAATGCATAGGGAGTCGCTCCAGTATAGTGGCAGCACAATTCCTTCCCCATAGGAACTCACTACTCTCACTTTGAGATTTTATACATTCACTTTTTTTCTTGTCAGTGAGACTAAAGTTTTACCAAAAAAATTTATTTTGTCTGAAATATTTAATGGTTTTGTCTCGAGAAAAGGGGATTTTAAATCTACATTTTTATACCCAATTCCCTAGTTTATTTAAAATAGAGGGAACATCTTAACAACTGGTGATAAAACGACATTTGAACGAAATGAACGACATTTCTTTCTATTTTCACTCTGTGTGTACAAAATGACAATAAAGTCTAAGTCTAAGATAAAACCCGAAGCAGAAAAAAAATGAAATGAAATGGTAAATGAGCCCTTATGACGTTAACATCCTTTGAAAGACATGATCTAGGATGAGTGTTTGTGGTTTTGTCGTTGCAGGGAGCACTTTGATGAAGGTCGGGGACTGTGAGAGGAGATTAGGAGCAGTAGAGAGAGAGTTCATACACACCTCAGCCATCAGCTTTCTTACTCCTCTCAGGAACTTTCTGGAAGGAGACTGGCGAACTATTTCAGTGAGTGTGATGACATCAGGAACTATTTTCATCATGCCTGTTATTTTATTCCAGGAGTAAACCTGGAAAATCTTTAAGCATCAGCTTTACATTTCTACTAAACCTTAGAGGTAACCTGACTCCACCAGATGGATTTGCTCCGCATATCCATCTGGAAACCTTCCGTAGAAGTAATTTTGGGAAGGGGCGAAAATACTGGTTAGCTGATTGGCCTATGTTACTGATAGACGGGCCAAATAAACCAATCAGATCAACGAAGCATATGACGTAACAGAGCGATGACGAAGAGGAGCCAATTGATAGATCAAACTGTTGCCGAAACCAGTCGGGAGAAGAGCAAAAACATCTTTTCCTCTGAGAAAAGCGTCCAGAGCAGTGTTTTGCTCTTCTTTCAGTGAAGAAATACTCTGTAATTCCGATAAATCTTGCTCGATAGCCACGCTAATGCTAGTTTCATCGGCTGAAGCCGCCATGTTCTTTAGACTGAACTGTCGCACTTCTCGTTGCGTCGCACCTCAACCCGCCTCAAAGCCAACGCTGATTGGACGTTCGTTTGGTGAACGGCTCCCAACGGAGAGTCTCCAGGCTGATTAGCGAGGGAAATCTTGAAAGCTCGCGAGATCAGGATGGTCTCACGAGGCTACCTTAGAGGTAGTTCCCCCGGTGAACTCAGAACCTTCCCCTTGTGGATTAGTTGAAAAAAATTCTGCAACAGGTTGTAGTTTTTTTTTTACCCTTAATCGATTAAATCTTCTTTTAAATAAAAAGTTTGGTCATTATTTATACCTAAAACTAATACGTTTGTGGTGATTTAATAAATTTAGCGTTAATCAGTAAAAAAATAAAAACAATAATTTTTGCCACAATTACTGAGTCTGGGAGCAGCAATTTTTGCCCAAATATAGTAACACCTCCCTCCTGAAATCTTCCCGCAGTGACGTCACTGTGCGGTAAGCCTAGCGCCATTTTCCATTCGCCATTCTTACAAAAAAAAATCAATGGGAACCACCAGACACATCCGCAATCAACAGCTATTGTTGAAGATTTCCAGAGAACTTCACCACTGAAATTCACCGGAGCTATAGTTAAACTGACAATGCCCAGGTGCATGGCAGCTGGATCAGGGGTTGACGTTAAGGATTTTTGCCCTATGGGCAAGTGACTTTCACATTTCATTTGCCCAGAAACAATTTTTACTTGCCCAGTATAATGTCTGATAAATATAGTTCCTAATATTCATTTTTGTATATATATCAATGAAACATGTTTGTTTTTTAAATGTTTTTTGTAATTCAGTATTTTTTAAGTTTCCAGGTTCCTGGTGTGTATCTGCATGCGTCAGATAATGAAATCAAGCCTACATTACCGTGTTAACATGCCTTTCAATCCTTCCTGCACATTCTTTTCAAACTAAACTTTGCTTTAAACTGTTGTGTGCTTGGAAAAATATAAATTGTAATGTTAAAAATAAAAAATAAAACTTGACAGGTTAAAAACTTACACTACTACTACTCACCAATTTAACATGTTTAGTTCTATAACATTTAAATCCACCACTCCAATGTCTAAGAGAAAAAACTGTAAACAACATTTTTTAATGTATGACCACTGTACAGAAGACTGCCATATGATAGAAATATTTACACTGTGCGCTACAATTATTATTATTATTTTCCTAATCCCTGACTGATCATATTTAATCTAGCGTGTATTATAGTATAGATTAAATTCATCATCCAGCTGCTGCTCTGCAGAATTCTCTCCCCAAGAGCTGAATCACGCCATCTAGCGGAAAATCACGCGGCTTTTTCAAATCAGGCCAGAATGTGTACAAAACAACAAAAATGGTGCAGATTTTAAAGTAATTTTGAGTGATAAATAAATTTTTTTTGCGATCATTGCACTTGCTTGGCGGCCAAATACAATGAAATTTGTACTCTCCCAACAATAAAAACTACTTGCCAGGGGGCTATCGGGCGATGGTTAACATCAAGCCTTGTGGATGTTGAAATACATCGGGTAATAGTAAAAAAAATAAAAGTTATTTCACCTTTCTGATTCCTAATCCTCCACGTACGGGTTGATCGTTGGATTGCCAACTTGAAAAGGGAGGATTTGCCATCGAACTTCTGGTCAGAGAAAAAACACGTAATATGTAGCAGCCAAGATTTCGAAGAAGAATGTTTTCAAGATGACTTAATAATATAATATATATACATAATAGCGCGTTGTGACAAACACCAGATACAGCACTGGGACTTGATCAACAGCCGATACCGCACCGTGACGTCACTAACCAGTAGGTGGCAGTAGTGTTCTTTGACAAACATGGATGCCTCCAGTAAAGAACATTTCAAATGAAAATTACTCTTAATTAAAATGTGGTTTAATATGTATTGTATAATAATTTCATATTTAAAGTACTTTAGTAGAAGTTTGAATTCTGTATATGACCGGACTTTTTTTTTAACAGTTGTGTTTATTATTACCCAAGCTTATTTTTTTGGGTGATCTGCAACATTGCAGTGAGGAAATAAAAGCTGAAGAAACTGAAAGGGTGTAAATATGTTTGCTTTGCCATGTTTCTGTGCAGAGGGAGCGTCGTCTGCTGGAGAATCTTCGCCTGGACCTGGATGCCTGCAAAACACGCGTGAAGAGGGCGAAGGCGGCCGAGGCCAAGGCAGCGGTAAGCCTCGACTCGCTCGCTTTGGTCTTTACTCGTTTAAATAAAAGCTGTCTGTGTTTACCTGCTTTAAACTGTGACTAACTGTCTGCATACTGGCCGGCTTTGCAGTGCGAGGGGGCAGTAAGTATTAAAACTCCTTTGTGTGATGCACACCTTGAGGTGTTTTCTCAGTCTTGCTGACTTTGATGTGCAGTGCCGGGTTTCTATTTGGGAACACAAACAAATTTAAAGAGTCAAAGCGGTGGACTGAAAAAATATCTGCTACTTTACGTTTGAACCGTGAGCATTTTTCACACGTCACCCAGCAAACTCACAAGATTGCTTTTTATCTGTGAGCTTTCTTTGGTTTTTCATCATCAACCTGTTTTTTTTTATTTAACTACATTTTCAAGTTGGATTTGGTTTCATCATTAGAAAGTAAGAAAGGCTTTTGTTTTAATGCACCGTTTTGCATTAAGGCAACATGACAGACAGTAACCTTTAAATCTGCTTCCTGCTCTTCTGAGTTAATTTTGAAGGGAATTTTGTTCCATTACAGTCGCAGCCAAAACCACTTTTTGTGAATTGAAATTTGGGGGAAAAAATTATTCTGATAAAATAAAATTAGAAAAAAATAACATCTGAGAAAAGAAAGTTACTATGAAGAGGTTTTTTCTGTTTTATTTTGGTTAATAAAAAAAATATAAAATGTGTTTTTTGCTTGCTAAAAAAATGGAATAAAATTCACTACATATTTTACTCATTTAAAGCGCAGTATCTGTCCCATGCAAGCCACTCTAGCTCTTATTATAGGGAGCCAATGGAACCACATCATCTGCAAAAAGCAGATGAATCAACTGGTGTCCAAACCAGACCCGTTCTGGACATTTGCTGAACTGCAACAAATTCACGTCAAATAAAAATCGGGTTGAGCTTCGGTTTTTAAATGCAGAAAGGGAAATTTGTTGCCCTGTATTTGTGACATTATAATGACAATAAAAATGTCTCACATGGTACCAAAAAAAATTAAAATAAAAAATTAAGCCTTAATCATATATGACAGAAATAAAGAAATAAAATTCTTAATTTTGTGCTTTGTAGCAGTTTACTTTCTTTTTAAGGAAGAAAATTATCTGCTGCAAAGTGATTTATGCTCCTGATGGAAATAGGTTTAAAATAATCTTTAAATTGTAATTCAACACTCTTTAGCAGCTCAGCACATAGAAGAAGAAAACCAAATCTGGCAGAGAGAGCAAAAGATTAGGGTGATGGCAAGATTTTTCATTTAAAAATAATGTTAAGTTAAAAGCAAAAATTTTCACTTAAATTGAAACAGGCAATGTGTTGATAAAGTCCAAAAAAGTTGTCACGATTTTAGTATTTGACCAATTTATCATGATTCAGTGTTTTGTGCCTTAAATTCTGTTTCTGTATATTTTACTTCAGTGTTTTTTACCTTCTCACTGGGAAAGCTGTTGGTTATTTTAAGATTATTTCCATTATTTTACTTTTCCACCTGGAAAAAAATATATTGATGTTTGCTAGGTTGTCACTAGGTGGCAGTAGAGGATTGTTCATTGATATCAAATCTTTTTTTTCTGCGTACCCAGAAATTAGCTAGAAAGACCAATGAGTCTCATTGTCTTTGAAATCTCACCAAAGATGGTTTCACCATTAGGTCAGAGACATCCATCTTTGAAGGATGTGATTTCAAAATATCTTGAATATGAATGAATCATTTAACTAAAAATAAAATAAACATTAGGATTTTAAAAGTATCTTTTCTCATCGTTTTACAGATAAACTCCAGAGGCTAAACTATGAAATCACTTGTAGAAGCTCATCTGCACGCATACATAAATCTATGGAGCGAAAAGTTAAGAGCACATAAAAAAAAAACCTGTTAAAATGATTCATTGTGATTCTCAGTGATTTAAATAATCATCAACGTAATTGAGTCGTTAGTGAAAGTAAAGTCACACAGACTCTAAAGCTTCATTTGATAAAAACATGACCTACTTAAGATAAAAATACAGATAAAAACTAAAACATTTTAAATTGTTTATTCAATTTAAAAAAAAAATAAAATTAGGGCTGAAACGATTAATCGGATTAATCGATTATTGAATTACTTGTTACCTAATTTAGCAATCAATCGTCAACTGGCGTATAGAGACTGTAATTCATGCCTTTAGCTGACAGAGAAACTCACATAGAGCAGTAATTGTACCAAAATTTAAAAAAATATATATAAATATTATACATTTAACATAAAAAACCCATTTTCGTCTGTCGTTTTATGCAAAAAAAAAAAATTTTCGTCCGTCAATCTGCTCTATCCAGAACCACTCAATTGGAAAAGTTTTAGATTGACCTGGTTTAATTCTGTAAAAAAAATCTTAATTAAGGAACATTTTTTCTAACCTTTTTTTTGATCAAATAATGGAAAAAACTATCAACAGATTAATTGATAAGCAAAATAATTAGTAAATAGTTAGTTGCAGCCCTAAATAAAATGCGTATGAACACGTCTGTTACACATTTTCCAATTTGCAATTAATTTATTAATAATTTCCATAAGGTGCAGCCTTGCTGCACCTTATGAAAATTATTAACACTTTTAATAAAATCAGCCTCTTCCTCTGCTTAAGGCAGAAACATTATTCCCAGTCAACTGTGTCAGATATTTCAAGAATGTCTCAGTCATGTAAAGTAAACCATTGACTAAAACAGGAATGTCTTTAATCTGTAAGGGGGAGGCTGTAGGTGTGTTGCCGCGTTTACACTAGACACGTCTACATCATCAAAATTTACAGATAAACAACCTCATCTTGAACGTAGCACGTGGGAGACAGACAGGAGTCGATATCACATACTTTTTCCTGAAACACGTCTATAACAACAGAGCATACCTGCATAGCATCAGGCATACGCTGTGAGAAACTTGACCTCCAAACAGGGGCAGATCTAGAAAAATATTTATGGGGTGGCGAGAGGGGGGCAGGGATTTTTGAGGGGTGGCAACATATGGCATTTGATTACACTGAATTTAATCACAGTTATCACAGTTTAGTGAGAATAGTATATCAGTAAGTTTTTCATGTGAAATGTTTCATATTAGTAATACATCGTACAATGTGATCTGACCTAATAGGAGATAGAAGAATGATAACACTACTTCTAGAGGGGCATTATCACAGGAAAGGTATTAAGGTAAGACACAGGTGCTGAGTCGCAGATGTGGGAGACTGACTGTCAGACACGCAGCTTTGCAGCATTTGCACAAGAAGAAACTATTGAAAGCAAAAGTTACCT
>NW_015150656.1:199368-201958 GCF_000732505.1 Cyprinodon variegatus
ATTTCTCTATAGATAGTTAATCATTTTTTACCTGTTTCATCCCGTGTCTCCTCTCCCCATGACCCCTGGCTCCCTCGCTTTGCCCCATTCGGTTTTCAAAACAAATCAGTCTCAGTGGTCCTCCCGTCATCTCGTGCTGCATTCACTGCAGTCCGACATTGGAAATTAGCGGTCATAATGATCAAATGATCCATAATTATAAGCCTCGCCACCCCTACCGCCGACTGGGGTGGCATTTGCCACCCTATGCCACCCCAGTAGATCCGCCTATGCCTCCAGAGGTGCCTAGTACTCCAACCCTCTAGACAGCAGATCGGCACCAATGTGGCTGTAGAGCTTAAATAGGTAGAAG
Organism: Cyprinodon variegatus; assembly: GCF_000732505.1. NCBI lineage: Eukaryota > Metazoa > Chordata > Actinopteri > Cyprinodontiformes > Cyprinodontidae > Cyprinodon > Cyprinodon variegatus. The sequence continues at coordinate 199,721 of NW_015150656.1, forward strand.
CTCTCCGGTTGGTGGGAAATGTTCCAAAGAAAGAAATGATCTTTTAGGAATGGTTATAAAGGACAAAGGGTCTGCAGGCTGCCGCTCCAGTCCTTCCAGGGTTGAATTTTATCACTTTGATTCACAATGATAAAGAACAAGCCGATGGTTTGAAGTCAAAATAAAATGCAGCTTTTGGTGATTTTTATGTTTTATTTCACGGAGGGAAAAAAATGCATAGAATTTCACAACAGAATGACACCAAGAAAACCAGTAACATTTATTTTAAATCTTACTCTTCTTATTATATAGATTACTTTTTTTAACTTTACAAATTAGTATTAACATTCTTTAATTAAAAAGAAAATATCTAGTCGTACATTTGAAAAATTTCTCTTTTTTTCATTTTTAATGTCTGAGATAAAATTTGCTTTACTTTCTGAAGGACATGTCCGAACCAGCTTTGGGCATGGAGGAGACAGTCTCCACCAATAATTTATGCTTTTTTCCCCTTTCTGCTGATTTACTTCAGCCAACAGTAACTGGGTTTGGGTGCAGCATGTTTAGAGCGTTTTCAGTCTGTGTTTTTTCCTCTCTCCCCCGCTGCTCTCCAGTCCCACCTCTTGGTCAAATATTATCGGACCTGTTGCTTTGGGATATAATATTATTTTGGGAAACTCTTCTCTGCGTACAAAGTAGCTACGAAAAGGAGAAGCCGTTTTAACATAAATTTGCAGCAACACTCAGTGAATTTTAACTGGCAGCTACTCAGATATATGTTTAAGTAAAAGTTAGGAGACGGTTTGGTTAAAAAAATCAGAGATGCCACCGAAAAAATCAGTTTGTTACACATCCAGAGCTTTTTCAGCTAAAAATGGCAACAGATTGTACATTTATATAAGTTAAAAAACCTGGGCTTCTCAGAGGACTATTACTCAGAGTTACAAATTAAAACTAACACATATCTGTGGTTTTCTGATTGAACAGAGAATCAGACTGCAGAGCTTCTAGAGATCCTGAAAATGATTTTATCTAACATCATTATATTGGCACACAGGTTCATAAATCTGTTTTTAAGCAGAGCACAGAGAGAAGTAGGGAGAGCTGCAGGCTTAAAGGTGAAACATTTACTGCGATATGCAACATGCAATAAAATATGTATCCAAGTTTACAAGAAAAAATATGCAATGGTATAATAAAATTCAACACATCTTTTTGTCTTTTGTAGTTCAGCAAGAAATAGCTGAGCCAGCCAACCCAGAGACAGTCAGACTAACAGGACACAGACTGAAAATTAAAGTATAAGAAACCTAGAAGAATTAAAGCACAAATAATAAAAATTAGTGTATAAATGATTTTTTAAAGGTTCAATGTATAGACTTTGGCTGTTAATGACATATGGGACAAATTTCTAAATTAGATTTTGCTGCTTGTGAAGGAGGAGAATCACTGATGCAGCTTAAAGGGAAGCCATGCAGGGATGGATAGATGGAAGTGAAGTTGTGTCCATTCTAGGGATGCAGGATATATTTCTATTGGCATCGGTATCGGCTGTTATTCAGCATTTTTTATACATTAATGTTTTTGAGCCCTTTATAAAATAATGCACTAAAGGCAGGCATCTGTCTATAACTATAAATACCACAAATGTATTGTGGTTCTCTTGTGTTCTCAACAATAGTAAAGCGTTCAATAAATATATGTTAGAGCTCATTTTTTGAAAATACAAACCTTATTGAAAGCGTTCGGGTTGAGTAGCTGTAGGTCCATCGGCCACCGCCCTTAAAGCGCCCACACCAACTTTTACTGCAAAGTTACACCCTTGCTGCAGATACAGTTATTTGGACGAATTCCTCTCTTGAATAATGTTTTTCCCCAGGATGTTCGGAAGTGGTAGTCATAATAAATTATTTTTTTCCCCCCTTTTTTTTTTCCCGGCTGTGTAATGTGGAAGGAATGTTTTTATTAATGGCAAGATGCAGCTGCACATTCTTCATTTTATAATTTCAGTGGAACAAAAGTGAATTTGATATAGCAAATGGGTAGAAAAAATACGGAGAGATTTAAAGGAATAGTACACCCAAAACATGATTAGCCTTCATTTTCTACTCACCCCCATGCTGAACAACACTCTGGAGTACTTTTTGATATCTCAAATGCATCTGGAGATCTGGGAGGCTGCTCGTCCAATGTATACCAAGCGCGCGCCTGCGAGTTCACGAGTCTACGGAAACCGCGGCAGACCAAACCAGATGAAAG
>NW_015150656.1:204883-219694 GCF_000732505.1 Cyprinodon variegatus
CATGAGTTCTTTGCTGAGCTTCTTGCTGTCAGCAGACAGCAAGAAGCCTCCCAGATCTCCAGATGCATTTGAGATATCAAAAAGTACTCCAGAGTGTTGTTCAGCATGGGGGTGAGTAGAAAATGAAGGCTAATCATGTTTTGGGTGTACTATTCCTTTAAGGTCCAACGGCATTAGAGAAGCAGCAAAGAGGCTCGCCCAGCTTTGGAGGACTTCCATAGATTCCGAGCACATGTGGGAGAACTGGGGTCTTACCTATAAATATGTTATTTAATGAAGTGTAGCGACCAAAAAGTCCCGCTTGGCACATGTTTGAGGAGGCTCAAACATGTGGAAAAAATGTGCTCTGGTCATTTATACTGGAAAATATTTCTCTGTCGGTTTTTGCTGGCAGAACTATGGAGTCTGGCAAACAGAGGTTTAAGTAATTACAATCAATTATGGAAGAAAACCCACTTGCTGCTTGTACGCACATGGCGGTGGGGCAGAGGTTCAAATGTAAGAAGGACAACACCCTTAAGATTTAACCACAGCATATTTGTGTGTCTGGGTGAACTTGTCCAAGTCCGGACCTAAACAGAATAAGAAGAGGTAACATGTGCTCCCCCTACATTCACCCTGAGCAGCTGAGCTTCAACTATTGGTTAAAATAGCAATCTGCACAGGTGCAAAAGTAATGCAGGAGATGTTGTAATTTCCCATGGGTGACATTTGCGTCTCCTTTCAGTTTTTATTTATAAAATCGGCGTGAAAATCGGGTTAGATTTTCCTTCCACTTCACTTTTCAGTTGTGTATCAATACAGTGTATGTGCTGAGTAAGGTACCAGTTAGTTTATGCTAAGAGGATTTTTTTTTTGTAAATTGATACAGCCCTATTTAAGCACATATGATAAAAAGTGTTTACTCACTCAAGTACTAAAATGGTTGTGATTTGTTTAGGTGGCTCCAGACTTCCAGGAAACCAGACCTCGCAACTATGTGCTTTCTGCCAGTGCCTCAGCGGTAAGGAGACCCTTCTATCTCTCTAAACAATATAGTCCTTTGTTCAGGGTTTATTTGCTTGTAGCATGTATATGTAGAAAGTGCAGCTTTATGCTTATGCTGCTTTCTCACCGGACGCAGCAGAAGCAGCGAGTTTACATGCAAAGTCGATGGTTGACACGCAGCAAAAGATCCCGCAGAGCAGCTGAAGCAGCGCCGCAAACGCGCTGCTGCTCGAGATGGAAAAACTGAACTTTTGCTGCTCGACGCGCCGCATCAACCAATCAGAGACGCTGCCAGGGAGACAGACACATCGCTGATGATACAGAGCGCTATAATTACTCATCTGAAACAGTTTATTAACGCCTAAATTAACTTAAAATGCAGCAACCTGCCGACAAAGCGTGTTCGCTTTTATTATCCTGGTTCCTGCAGTTTGGATTATGTACATGAAAACCACCTTCCAGCCGCCGTGGCGAACCGCGAGGAGGCGACCGGGCTATAGGCTGCTGTTGAATGGGATTCCTACTGACAGTGCACCGCTGGTATGTGGGGGTCTGAGCGGCTCCAACAGAAATAATATTGGAAGGCAGAATGGTAATCTGGATGAACTGACTGCAATGATGAAGTTTTTAGGTGGATTTTCCCAGTTAAAAACATTTTAAAACTACTTTTTTCCCACTGATCACAGCAAATATAGCTGCAAGGCAAAGAAAGGATAGTGAAGCTCCGCCCAACGTGCGTCAAACACACTTTTCGACCGCGCAGCCGGATCAGCAAAGCTGCTTCAGCCGCGCGTCAGAACTAAACTGGTACAAGCAGCAAAAATGAAGCAGCAGACGCGATTCTGCTGCTCCTGCCGCGTCCGGTGCGAACGCAGCATTATAGTTTTATCCTGATCTTATCGTGTTTTTATGCAGACGTTGTGCAGTAAACTTTTAGAGAAACTCTCGATCGGATTTTATGTGATGTTTATGGATTTTACAGTGTTGCAGCAGCCAGTGTTTCTTTTCCCACTGAAATTTGTCTTAAAATCCAACCTCAATCTGCATGACAAAGGAATGTATGCTGGGAATTATAGATGCTTGTTTTTATTTCTTACTCTTATAAAGGCAGTAGTTTAATTAAGTGATCTATGTGTTCTTGAAATACTTGTTAGAAGTAGAGAATAGAAGATGACCTCAGATCTATGAGGAAGGTGTGTCCATTTACAGAGAGCGGCAATAATTATTTCCCTTTGCATACCAGACTTCTGTGTAATGTTCTCCAGCATTAAGCCATTTAGAAAGTTGTCACATCATTAACAGGAAAATATGCACTCTATTGCTGCAAGGTTGTACATTAACTACAAACACGAGCCCTGATCTTAATCTATCACAGGATTCACATTACATGTTTTTATGTACACAAGAAATTTCTCTTTTCTACTCCGCGGACTATTGAAAAAAACAGCAAAAATAACTTAAGAGTAGCTTGAGCCTCGGCTGTCTTTATCAACTTCTAACTTGATTATTGTTGCAAAGTGGAGGGAATTAAAGCAGCGCAGCTCAGATCACAAGCTGAGGGTGATTTCCCAGTTGTCACCTGATTAATTTGGTTTTTTTGTTTAGGAAGGAAAGAGTTACCCTCCTTGGCTCCTTTTGAATAAAACCAAATTATCTATTTGTTGCTTTTGGCTTGAAAACCTTTGTATGAAAAGGAAATAAAACATAAATCATTTAACAAGCCGTGTGAGCTTCATTCAGCCAGCAATTTGACTCACTGATCTGTAACAGACAAAGAAGCCCAGCTGGTTTCCTGCATCTGCTTGACAAAGGAGGAGAAAGAAATGTTTAAATAGAATATAAATAGCAATGTGGTCTTAGAGGATCACTGTCCGGTGCTTTTTTTCTCAGGCCTGATCATAACAAGGCCTTTAGCTTTTTTTGTATCGGATCATGTGAAGATTATGAATTGACTTCTCCATTTACTATCTCTTACTCTTTCATCACTTTGTAGTTCCGTTTGTTATCATTGTGTCAATTCTATCATGCAAAATGGAGGAAGAAAAAGAGGATTTTGTTACTGTAAATAAATCAATATAAGAAAAATCATTATAACAACCCTGTAATAGACAATCTTTTGTCATAATAATCAACATCCCCTCCTCTTCCATACTAAGTGAAACTTCATGTTTGATCGAGACGCATTAGACAACCTATCTCTGATTAATAAAATATATATAATACAGATCACTGATCAGGTAATAATTAAGTGAATAGAATAAATAACCATGATTAATAAAATGATCAAATAAAACTATTCAGTTTATTTATTTAGCACCAATTCACAACAGATGTTCCGTAGTCTGGAGGCACTTTACAGAGAGAGTTCAGTCAGATCTCTGATATCAGATGGAGCTTGGTTATTTAGCACTTTATATGTAAGGAAGAAGGAGGAATTTAAATTTGATTCAACAGGAAGCCAACGAAGAGAAGCTAGGATATGATCTCCCGTTTTAGTTTTCATCAGAACTCTGGCTGCAGCATTTTGGATCAGCTGAAGGCTTTTAACTACAGTTTGTGGACTTCCTGATAGTAAAGAATTACAATAGTCCAGCCTTGAATTAACAAATGCATGGACTAGTTTCTCAGCATCATCCCTGGACAGGATATTTTTAATTATTGCAATATTCTGCAGATGAAACGTAATACGGGATTTAAATGACAGGTCCTGATCAAAAATAACACCAAGATTTTTTATTATCTGAGATCAATTTAATTCCATCCTAATAAAGTGACTGACTAATCAGCTTCTTTGTCAAAGACTATAAATTCGGTCTTAACTAAATCCAGAAGCAGAAGGTTTAGGGTCATCCAGGTTTTTATGTTTTTCAAGGCATCTCTGTTCTCTGTGTAATGGATTACGTATGTCTGTGTAAAGTAACAATAAAAGTAAACCCAGGATTTCCAACTGATTGGCAAACAATCATGCAATTACATGGAAATTGTTCCTGAAGATATAAAGTCTTTCCAAAATAAAAGTCAACGACTGTGAGAGCAGAAAACCTGTCAGACGGAAACTTAACGCTCATCCATCTGAGGTGCGCCATGTGGCAGATGAGTGATGGGGAGAAAATAACCATCCATTCACAGAGACATCATTAATGTCAAATATTACTGTTATATAGGAGTAATAAAAAGGGGGAAATAAATGGAGTTGGTTAGAAAGTAGCAGCGAAATCATCATCTGGTCCAGAACCATCTACCATCTGACGTGCTGCCCAGATCTCTACTTACTGATTTACCATTAGATGTTCAGACACGCCCGATACGGCGTCGTTGTTGCTGGTTCTTAGCTGTTTAAATAATCCATAATATATTAAGACACCTAACCAAAGTTTTAGGGGTGGTTATTCTGGGGCATTTCAATTCAATTCAATTTATTTCTTTAGCGCCAATTCACAACACAAGTCATCTCAAGGCACTTTACAGTTCAACCAGATCATCCAGTCAAATTGATTCAAAGTTTTCTATTTACGGAAAACCAGTTGATTGCATCGACTCATTGACTCAAAGGCAATCCCTCACACTAAGCATGCTTGTAGCGACAGTGGAGAGGAAAAACTCCCTTTGAACAGGAAGAAACCTCCAGCAGAACCAGGCTCAGTGTGAGCGGCCATCTGCTGAGGCCCACTGGGGTTCAAGGAGACAGAAGCAGACATAGAAAAAGAAGCATAGATACAAAAGGCAACTGTCAACCAGCTCCACAGGCGGCCCCGTCCAGCAAACACACAACCAGTAGGGCCCTATAATTTCCGCGATCACGGAGTCATGGACGGAATCGTGGAATTGGCAAATTAATGCGGAATCTAGTGTAAACGGGGAATTTTTTACATTTGAAATGAAATTCTGTTTTTGTGTGGGAGAAGAAACGCACACCGGGGGACGCAAATCTGGACGACACAACCCCTCCCGCTCCGTCATTTCCGCTCACCCTCCCCCATCAAAACATTGAAAAACTGGCGAAGCGGCTCTCCACAGCTCCGCTTTCAGCTAAAAAGTTGAGAAACACGACGCTAAGCCCTGAGTACAGAGCCGAGCAGTTCCCACGTGACTTTTGCGTGTCAGGTGAACTATTGTTTTGCAAGTTTTGTCAACATTCCATTGATTGGAAGCGCAAAAATACATACATAAAACGGAAAAAACAGAATTTTCAAAAATTAAAATGGAAAAAACGGAATTTGGGAAAAAATAAAACGGATTTTATAGGGCCCTAAACCAGGCAGACGAGCTCCAAGCCTGCTAACATGTCAGAGGTTGAAAGAGAGCACATCCAGCCGGTCACAGACAGAGAAGCAGGACTACACTGAAAAACAGGCCGATCTCGAACATCTATCAACAAAGGTGCTGATGGCAGCAGCACAGCTGATATTTCTCCCCAGGATGGAGTCACAGCCAAACAGGAACAGACCAGATGAAGCTACTATGAGAAAAAGCAGAGAGAGCAGAACGTTAGAGACTGAACTAATGAATTGTGCAGAATGTGAGAAAAGAGATAGAATGATGACAAAGGGGTCCCTATGTCCTCCAGCAGTCTAAGCCTATATCAGCATAACTATAGAGATAGCTCAGGATAACATGAGCCGCTCTAACTATAAGCTTTATCAAAAAGGAAAGTTTTAAACCTAGCCTTAAAAGTAGACAGGGTGTCTGCCTCACGGACTAAAACTGGTAGTTGGTTCCACAAGATAGGAGCCTGATAACTAAAAGATCTGCCTCCCATTCTACTTTTAGAAATTCTAGGAACCACTAGTAAACCTGCAGATTGAGAGTGAAGTGCTCTGTTAGGAAAATAAGGAACAATCCTATGTGCAGAAAAAGAACTGCATCATCTCATGACTTCTTTTCTGTTTCTGTTTTTGTTTCACATGGTTTGACGGCCAATCAGCTCTGGACTGAGGAAGTTGAAAAAGTAAGTACATCTGTTTCCTCGTTTACCAGAGGAGTCAACAGACCAGTGGACACACCAAAGCCTTGGAGTAACTCCACTACATTGGCAGGCATCAATTATTAACACTTATTTTAAATGCGTCATTATACTAATAAATGATCTGATGTTTTGTCTAATTAGGCGGAACAGGATCTCAGACTGGCTCAGACGGAGTTTGATCGTCAGGCAGAAGTGACACGCCTGCTTTTAGAAGGAATAAGTAGTACGCATGTAAGTCAGTCAGACACATGTCAGACATATTTACTGACTCAGAGTCTCTGTCCCATTCTGCTCAGAGATGGATTCATACTAAGGATTAAATGCTGAGTCAGTTTATTTTCAGATCAATATTTGTTGTTTCTTTAACTTTGAATTAGTGTTTGAATCATGCTGTTGAAATTAAAAGAGGAATAACATCAATTATGAGGCGTAGATGATAAAATTTGTGATTTATTTCTGAACCACCCAGGTCCATTAAGCTGCTAATAGAAAGATGATTGTTTCTTGAGATTGAATAATTTTTGTTTTCTCAACATTGTAAATCAATCACTTTTTATTTGGCTAGGATTTATCGGATATTTCCTTGTATATCATTGTTGAACTTTTTTGAATTTTCTTTATGTTAAATCAACTAACTTTGCTGTCCTTTTGAGGGACACGCTAACGGTGTTATCTCATTCTTGCAGTGCTGTAAACTAAGTGTCTCGTCTATTTTTCCTGTCACCACAATGGCTGCCCATTTGGTCAGTTTAGGTAAAGCCCCCCTCTATTGATAGGTCTGAAGTTGTTCAGATGATGGATCGATCAGATCTCTGTAGAACCCGAGTCCTCTCCCTCACCTGTCTGCTGTGTTTTCTAACAGACCTCCGAGGCCAGAAACAGAACATCTGGATACATACTCAGGTTTAATTTCACACATGTGGACTCCTGTTGCTAAGGTAGAGTCCCAGACAGTTAGTAGGAAAGGAAATATGACTTCAGTTAGGCCACACTTTTAAGATTTCTGTTTATTAAGAAAATACGAATCATGCATCTTGAATTTTTCACAACTGTACATAAGCTCCTAGTATGTTACAGAAATTCTCTATAAAATGATGGTGGGAAGGTTCACCGCTCCGGCTGGACTGTAAATTTAAAGATGTTTTTGCTTGTTATTATTGGAACTAGGGATACAAATTATTGATTAATGCAATTATCTAAAGTTGAGTGATCTAATCGATCGAAGGATCAGTCAGCAGCCAGTTTCCTTAAAACCTCAGTTGTCTCTTATTTCAAAGATCTTTCCATTACAGAGTGCTACATACTTTATCGCAATATGCTGAATTACAAAAATTGTACGTCAAATTTCATGTATATATTGTGCCAGCTTTATCAACACTGACTGAAAAACAAAAACATGTTTTTAAACGTATCTGTTAGTTATAACACAACAGGAAACTGTTAGGTTACAGAATAAAAGAAAGAATAAAATATGTGAAACATTCTGATTTTCAGTGTTCAAGGACATAACAGAGCTGGAAACATTATCAGACGGGGTATGATACACTGTCGGACTGTTTGCCACTTTGTTTACATGAAGTGTACGCTAACCTTGATGTAGCTCTGTTTTTAGTATAATTCAACAATCAGCACCTTTGTGTTGTTAGCATCTGGGATTTCTGGTTGTTATCAGAGGACGTTTCAAAAAGTTTTCCTAATTACTCTGCTAATTGCTAGCATGTCCTTTTCCTTCTTGTTAAAAATGTTTTGCGTGTCTCTCCACTTGCTAATGTTTCAAACACAATAGGGAATTTACGCTGCTCCGTCATGCAGCACGGCTAAATGGGCGCCATATAACTGCAGGAGTTTATTTAGTGTTCGTATTTACAGAGAAAAAGGTTCATTCTGCATCATTGTTGCCATTAAACTGTAAATCATCCCGGACCAGACTCCGGATCCGTCCATGTTTCGGCTTTTTTTTGCAAATACCAGTGAGGCTTCGCTTAAGAATGAACAGACGCGCCACCTGGTGGACAGCAGTAACACTACAGAACTGACAGACATTCCTTTGGGGAGCCGTTCAATAAACCATTAATCAACAATTAATATTAAGCCAATTTCAGTTCTTAGTGAGAGTCAGATTAAACCCTATAATCTCCTAATCTCAGGGTCTATTACTTACAGATTAGCTTAATATACGTTTCTAAGTAGTACTGAAGGATAACGTGAGTTATTACATAGACTGCTGATATCTAACCGAAACATTTCTGTCTGTTTCTAATCTAAACTGGTGATTCTTTAATGTTTTGGCCTCAGTTTTTGGAAGCAAAAGCAAATAGTTTTGTTGGATTAAAAAAGTACTAATTACTGTGCTGTAATTCTCTGACAGGTGAACCACCTGCGGTGCCTGCATGAGTTTGTGGAGGCCCAGGCTGCTTATTATAAGCAGGGTCATCTTCTGATGATGGAGCTTCAGAAGGAGCTGGGAAGGTGAGCGATGATGAAACCAGCATATCAACAGTCTGCACTCAGCTTGTGCCCTTTGTATCCAAGCTAAAAAGTACAGGGGTTAGGATGTTAAAGATTAAATCAGCTGCAATATGTTTTTATCACTCTAGGTTATATTAACTGAATATACTGGAAGAGGCTGTTTGTGTTTTTTTAATTTTTTTTTTTTATTTCTGCTATCTGGTTTATGGCAGAATTCACTTAACGCTGCGTTCTGTGTACCAGGAGCATTCTGCAACAGGAGAGCTTCTTGCATCATGCACATCTTGAATTAACTTTTTTTTTTTAACAAAGAAGTCCCATCTTTAAAAAAGTCTCAAACAGAGGCAGTGTAGGGAGCATTCAGACCCATTAAAAGCATGCATGCTTTTAATGCATGCATGCTTTTAATGCATGCATGGTTTTAATAGGTAAAAGCTGTGAGGATTTAGTTATTCATCAATGCGTTTGCTTCAGTTTAAGATGAACTAAATAGCCTACATTTTTAAGTTGATTTTAATTCATAGCACATACTGAGTGCAGATGTTATTAACATGCACGGTTAGTAATAATCAATCAAAGCAGACATTTGCAAATAAAGCAGGATGTTAAAACTCACCAATACTGGAAGGGTGATTGTTTTAAAATGTATTCTGTATCTTCAGTTTGTATTGAGTAGGTTGTGTCATGCAGCACTTGGTTTTCTTTCTTTTTTGCTTAATGTTCTTAGAAATAAAATAGTTTAGTATCTGATCTTTTTCTTTTTTGTCAGAATATGAATGAAAAAAAAAATCTTTTCTCCCAAAAAACTCATTACTGTGTCATGCTCTCAGTTTTGATGAGGATGTGTGAGTATCACCCATTATTTTATTTTTTTTTTTCCTCCTAACAACATATTTTCCTAACCTGACAAAAGCCAGATGCATGTCTCGCTCCGCCCATCTGGCTGTTGTCAGGTTAATATTTTCCTGCTCCTACTTTAATTTTTCGGAGGTATTTTTCCTGACAAGCTGCTGTGGGTTGTGATTGTTTCCTCCCCTTCCTTCATGTCAAAGTTCTGGTTTGGAAATTCTTCTAATTTTTTCCATGAAACGTTTTCTTTTTCAATCATCACCAGGAATTAAACCAGATCCACATTCTTCAGTTCAAACCAACCTCCGAGCCAGAAACAAGCTTAGGACAGAGGCAATGGCATTTATTACATGTGGTAGAGAAGTGAAGGGTCCCATTCATATAACAGGTGTTTACAGATGAATTGTTGGGTGGATCATATAAAAAGATTCACCCTGATGCTCCATGTCTTTAACCAAAGCAGACTGGATGTGACTGATTGAAAATAGTATGAAAACAAAGGGCAGAGGCCCTCCTTTACCGATTTAATAAACATTTTGGTCACTGCTGATTACAGCAGAGAACATCCAAAAAAAAAACCCAGAGGATTACTTCAGGACTCACAGGGGAACATGCTGTGAGGAAAACACTACAGCCAAGGGTGAGACGGAGCTAAATCACTTTATTTAGACCAAGAAAAGATTTAATAATATTTTTAATTCATTAGAAAGCCAATGAAAAGGAGCTAAAAATGGAGCAACCTGAATTTTTCTTTTAATTCTCGCCAAATCTTCTTCCACAGGGTTTTTCCTCAGGTTATTAAAAATCATTAAAAGTTATCAAATTATTAGTTTTTAAATTAAGGCCTTAATTGGTATTCAAATACATTAAATTCGATAATCATGACATTTAAAATGCTTTATTAAGAAAAAAAGTTTATTAAAACGATTTTGTCAGATATATTATATTATCTGCGTGTTTGTGCAGAACTGCTTCCGGTTGATCGTAAAGCCGTATGTTCGGAAAAGAAGCTTGTGGTCGACAAAAAGCTAGAGAATGGGAAAATGCTAATTTCAACAAAAGTGGCTGGAAGTTGAGGAGACGATCAGATTCCAAGGCGCTCGTCTGCTGGCAGTGAGTAACTTGCTGCTTGTAAAACTTTATACCTATTGGGCAACAATCTGCTATGTGTCTGGTTTGATCAGGAATTCCCCTTTCAGCAGAAAAAATACCCAAAACATGTGTCTAAGCTGAGAAAAAAGAACCACATTAAGCCTGGAAACATGCAGTTAGCAGCACAGTCTCCTGACCTTAGCCTCATCAAGAGGGGAGAACTGGACAGCAGCCTGAAAAACAAGAAACCTGCAAGACATAAAAAGTATGGGACCTTTCCGAAGAACGTGTTATTTTCATCATAGACAGAATACCACAATTGTTTAACTGTTTTATCTCCCAAATGCAGATATTTGAGTCAAAAGTTTGACGAACATTTTGGTCTATAAATGATGGCTAATTTGTGCCATGATTTGATGGTAATGCTTCCTTTTACAGTACAGCAATAATCATGTAATAACATGGTATTAATCTAGCAAGTTACTGTCAGGGTTTGGTTGAGGTTTGAGGACCCAGATGCAGAGGCAGAGAGGCTGAGGAGATTTCTTGCTGTTTTAATGATGAAAACAAAACAGAAAACAAAGGCAGGAATCCAAAAATCCAATTAATAAGTTAAATTAAACCAGAATCTCGGGAAACCAAACACGAGGAGCCAGGGAGAGACGAGAGAGGTAGACAACAGCATGGGGAGACTGCAATGACAAGGAAACAACAAAGAGTGACAGCAGAGGGAGAGTATGGCCGTTTCTCAATTCATGAGAACTCGAGTACGTACTCGCGTTCTCATCAAGTCCGTTCTTGCCGAGAACGCAGGAAGATCGGACTTGACGAGAACGCGAAGCACGCAAGCACGTATGTGTATTGGAACAGAAGCGTACTCGTGACGTCATCACATGCAACGTTCTTTAGCATTTCTTTAACAGTCAAAACTATTTGTTCCCTACACAAAACATTTTGAAAACAATATTTTTTATTTCTAAAGCTTAAAAAACATTTAAAAAAATGATGGTTAAAAATTGCGGTTACCCTCGGAGGTCTGCTGGACACTTTTTTTATTTCGCACTAACTCTGTAAACAGGCCACACAGGGAGGCTTAAATGTATAATGTTATCGCCTCAAACGATTTCAAAACGTACTTTTGAAGAACAACAGCAGCAGAAAAGGAAATGTTTAACTTACCACTGTGAGCGCTGTCTCGAATCAAGCTGCGGNATATGTAGCTGACTGAGACAAAGGCAGGGCTAACGAGCGGATAAGGAGCAGGTGTGAGAGGAGACAACAAGGAAGCCAATGGGAAAGGAACACACACAAGAGGGCAAAATAAGACAACAGAAAAACCTGAGAACTAACATAAATCTAGAAACTACAACAAAATAGGAATTAAACCAAAGAACTAGAAAACAAGGAGTAAAGTAAAGCACAACAGAACCAAGACCATGACAGTTATACTATATTACTAGAAAAACTTTATGGAGAATTTTGGTAAGTGCTGTGCTTCAGGCAGACAAGGTAAAGTCAGACTTCTTAGATTTCAAACAGTTACCAGACATCTCATTCATTTCACTGACAGCAATAAATGAATGTGTTATTATCTAGTAAAATGCTATTTATCACTTGGCATACAAAAAACAAACCTAGAAGACAGTAAGCCAATCTTCTTAACTAAACTCTTATTTATATGTAACTTTAGTTCAGTTTTATATTGCTTTAGTCACCTGATACAATTTATTTATTAAGCCGTTGGTAGGCGGTGGCCAATAATAGAAACTGCTATGTGGTAACATAATGGTTACCCACCAAAAGTCTCCATTGTTGCATAATAACATGCAATTGTAATAATTAAATGCAGGCAATTACATTCAAATTACATACCTTAATTTTTGGGTAATTACCAAATAAAGTTTTTCTTGTTACCAAGTAATAGTGTGACTTTCTCTGTTATTACCATGTTATTACATTGTTATTGATATACTGTCAAAGAAAGCGTTACTGATTTGATTTCTGTGTGCAGCGAGAAGTGCATTAAAAAAAGGGAAAAAATGAAGTGTAGAACATTAACCACTCATGTGCTTTGGGGACAGCGGGGTAAAGCGTTTATCCAATCAGTAGCTAAGAATTCATTATGAGAGATAAAAGCCGAGGTGACAGAACTGTTTACTTCATTTAAAACAAATGCTGCAACAACTCTTAATTTGGCATCAAAATAATTTTGATGCCATCAACAAGTACCCATGATTCTCATGGCAAAATCCGTCATTGTCTTCTGACGATGATCATGATGTTTTGGGTCATTTTGCTACTGTAAGGGGAATTCCTGATCATAGCAGATTGTTTCCCAATAGTTAAAAAGTTTAACAAGCAGCAACAGTTACTCACTGCCCATAAGCGAGCGCCTTGGAATGGCCTCCTTTGGTGGAATAGAGATGAGCTTGATGAAAATCTGGCTCTGCTGAGAGCTTTTCTGTTTTGAACAATGAGCAAGAAACCCAGCTTCTTTCATACGCCATCAGGTTCTAACCCACATTTTTTACAATGAAAAGGTCTTATTTGTCTCCCTTCTGTTATTGATTCCCTTTATCACACGTAACACGTTACTTTCTGCCGTGTAACGCTGTGGTACCAGCACCCTGGTGTGGTACCAGCACCTCACAGTGTTCAGCCACCTGAGTGAAGTTGGCCCCCCCACCTTCTTCAAATCAGACAAAATTAGTGTCAAACGTTTGTGCAGCAAAAATTTTCGCTTGTGCCGCTACCATTTTAAAGATATAAAGAAATATTTCTAGAGGTCATCAAAGGTCAACCAGCCGCCCCACCTTCTTCAAATCAGACGAAATGGGTGTCAATTAACTCAGCTCCGTTTGTGCAGCAAAAATTAGCGTTTGTGATGCTTTAGCTTTGAATATATTAATGAAAAAGTAAAGGTCAAAAGGTCAACCAGCCCCCCCACCTTCTTCAAATTAGACAAAGTTGGTGTCAAACGTTTGTGCTACGTTTGCTGGTTTGTGCAGCAAAAATTTTCGTTTGTGCCGCTACCATTTTAAAGATATAATGAAATGTTTCTAGAGGTCATCAAAGGTCAACCAGCCCGCCCCCACCTTCTTCAAATCAGACAAAATTGGTGTCGATTAACTCGGCTCCGTTTGTGCTGGTTTGTGATGATAGCGGCACAAACGAAAATTTTTGCTGCACAAACCAGCACAAACGTTTGACACCAATTTTGTCTAAATTGAAGAAGGTGGGGGGGGCTGGTTGACCTTTTGACCTTTACATTTTCATTAATATATTCAAAGCTAAAGCAGCACAAACGCCAATTTTTGCTGCACAAACGGAGCTGAGTTAATTGACACCCATTTCGTCTGATTTGAAGAAGGTGGGGGGGCTGGTTGACCTTTGATGACCTCTAGAAATATTTCTTTATATCTTTAAAATGGTAGCGGCACAAACGAAAATTTTTGCTACACAAACCAGCAAAAACGTTTGACACTAATTTTGTCTGATTTGAAGAAGGTAGGGGGACCCCCCCTACCTTCTTCAAATCAGACAAAATTAGTGAAGTTGGCCCAACTTCACTCAGGTTGTTCAGCTCTATGCAGTCAGATCAGGTTCTAAGCAAACAGAAAAAGTCTATGTAGCATTATCTCCCCAGCTTTCAAAGCTTAATTAACCTTTTATTGTTTCAGGATAGCTTTAAGTTGGGTTGTTTTTTAACCCCTAATGTTTTCCTGATTAAAACTTTTTTTTTCTTGCGTAAAATCCTTAAATGTACATTGGTTTTAAGTTTTTGGTGACCTTACATTTTTTTTATATTTCTTTGTATCATTCCTTAAACTTGGTCTTAGAAAACCTTTATTTTCATTTTGTATATACAGACTGTATACAGAAGGAAATTTCCATTCCATAAAGTGCAGCAGTGATCAAATGTAAACACTATGGGAGAAAAAACATGGTGCAAAAAACGCATTGATATGGAAGTTCAGAGCATTAAATATGTATGATGGAAATATGCAGAGTTTTGAATTGGTGTTATCAGTGTGATGCAGAGTCAGTGACATGATTTAGAGCAGAGTTTCTTCAACGTTTTCGCGGCCAAGCTGATGGCGAGATGGAGCGGGGGCCCCCTAATTCTATATATAATGTATGAAATTGTGTTAAATCAAACAGGTCCTATAGTCACTCCATTAAATAATATGGAGTCATGTAACGAAAGTAATCCCTCCCTGGGATTATTAAAGTATTTCTGATTCCTGGTTGATGGGACAGGTGTTGTGAATGAAACGGTGCCCAGCTTGAAAGAGCTCCTGACTGTCACTGAATGTGTGCTTTGATGACTGATAAATGGAGGCAGAAGATGTCTTTCAGTTTACTTCAGTGAATTCATGTTAATGTGGATTTCAAGACATTTCAATTAGTGGAAAAAATTCAGGGGGGAATATAAAAAAAAAAAAAAA
>NW_015150656.1:220623-226986 GCF_000732505.1 Cyprinodon variegatus
GCACTAAAGTGTGGCCCTGTGTGAAATGCTTCTGATTGTTTTGTTTCTGTGACAGACAGTCATCACTTCAGGACACTCACTGACAGTCATACAGACTTTCACTGCAGGGTGTATTGCGTATTCTCTGATCGGTTTGGTTGTTGTTGTTTTGTTTTATGTTTGAACCTCGTGTTTGTCCTTCAGGCTTCCGAATGCCTTTGCCCTGAACTCCAATCACTCCGCGGTCGCTCCAGCCGCCGCGTCAGAAGACGTCATCAGCCCAGTGGAGACAGAGACGCTGAAGATTGAAGAAGTTCAGGCTCCAGCTACAGGAACCCGCAAGGCCAAAGTGCTTTATGATTATGATGCTGCTGACTCAAGTGAACTCTCCCTTCTGGCTGATGAGGTGAGGCTGGATCATCCGCTCTTTGTAGGCGATAAAACATAAATCATAGCTCATCTCTAACAGAAAGATAAACAAACATTTATTGAATTCTGAGAGGAGGAGGAGGAGTGTCTTTAAAGAGTTGAGGTCATGGTGCTGCTTAAGATGATGTAATCTGCTCAGTTAAGCTGGTTTTAGAGCTAATTTTGTCTTAAAAATATACAAACAATATTAAAAAAAAAGAAAAAGTAAAGCTTTTCATAAAGGTAATCTTTAATGTATGACATAAATATTTAATTTAGGCTAAAACTTGTTGCATATTTTACAATAATTGAGAAATAGATTTTTGTTCCAGAGGAGGCTAGAACAACACAAAAATATTTTTCTGTCGTCCAAATATTCATAGGTCTGCTGTAGCTCATGTCACACATGCAAAAGAAAACACAACAGCCACGAAAGGAAGAGGAGGCCTTTTTTACACTGAGAGGGAGGGAGAGCGTCAGAAATGTTAGAATCAAACCAGATGATCCTCCAACCATCCCTCACATAATGTATCACTGAGCAGATTTCCACAGCTCAATTCAGTTTATTTCTTTAGCGCCAATTCACAACACGTCATCTCAAGGCAGTTTATAGTTCAACCAGATCATACAGTCAAATTGAATCAAAGTTTTCTAAGGAAAACCAGTTGATTGCATCGACTCATTGACTCGAAGGCAATCCCTCACACTAAGCATGCACGTAGCAACAGCGGAGAGGCAAAAAACTCCCTTTTAACAGGAAGAATCCTCCAGCCGAACCAGGCTCAGTGTAATCAGCCATCTGCTGAGACCGACTGGGGTTCAAGGAGACAGAAGCAGAGATAGGAAATGCCACTGGAAAAGGCGTCCCTGTCCAGGAAACACAGCATGACAATCAAGCTCCAGGCCAGCTCCCATGTCAGAGGATGAACAGAGCACATCCAGCCAGTCACAGTCACAGAAACAGGACTACACTGGAAAACAGGCAAATCTCCAACATCTATAAATAAAACAGCTTGGATAAGTGGATGAGGTCCTGACAGCTTTTGGCTCAATTTAAATCCTCACCATTCATTAGAAGTTTGAAGTAAATAAAAGAGTAGAAACATAAACAGGGAGTAGTTTTCTTGTTTTTAAAACTATTCGTTGCTGTTTGGAGCGTCTTGGAACTCCTGCTTTCCCGTTACACCAAGATATGCTTGATTTCATTTAAAGGTTTAAAGAAGAATCCATTAACCAGCCATGGATTATCATTTTTAAAGCCATGTTCAGTTTCTTTATGCACACACAAAAATAAAATCACTGAAATAAACCTTTATGACATCATGGAGTAGGTTATGATCTCACTAAGCTACACATGGTGCTCTAATTTAAGGAAACCCAGGAACAGATGTGAGGCTAAGTTTTAAACGTCTGTTGATCTTCATCACGTTTTTGATTGTCACAGAAAGAACCACAGCAAGAGCCGCCATTTTATCCAGGAGATCATCGCAGCTCTGCAGGCCCCACTGGCTCCAGTCCAAACTCCTGGTTCAGCAATAGGGAGAAGACTGGGCTAAAATGTCCTTCATTAGAAAGGAACTTGGCCAGAATATTTAGCTAATCAGGAATGTGAAACGTTCACGAGAAAGACTCGTCATCTGAAGCGGCATTGATAGATTATCAGTGAATTAGATAAACTGACCAGACGTTTGAAGATCCTTCATTCAGACATCAAGTGATGTGAACCCAACTTTGCTCTTAGTTGGTAAAAAAGCAAACCAGCTTGTTTTGCATAACCAGTTAAGAAATGTAACCGTTTTAGTGGAAAACCTTAATAGAATAAAACCTATAGAATATGTGTGGAATCCAGGCTTATCTATTAAAAATGCTGTAAACCTTGTATTTTCCGCTTCATTTTTGACTTGATGAGTTCTATAAGAACTTGCAGCCACATACAGAATGTAGTCCAGCAAGTCCTGCTCACCTAGTCTAAGCTGAGGAATGTCAGAGTCTTCATTTTTGTCATAACTGAGAGAGTGATGAGTAGCAGTACAATCGCTGACATCAGCAACCTGTTGAATCTCTAGGTTAAATGATGAAACCAGTCACAGAGGAATAAACAAATGTCTTAAAAGGAGAGAATGAAGACATGCTGTCAACAACTCTGTGTCCTAAAAGCATCCGTTTTTGTGTTTTTCAGCTGATCACAGTTTACACGGTGCCGGGGATGGACTCCGACTGGCTGGTCGGAGAGAAGGGAAACCAGAAAGGGAAAGTGCCCGTCACATACCTGGAACTTCTCAGTTAGAGCGTGCTCCTCACGCATGTGCATGAGCCTGAGCTGGCATAACTGAAGCTTTTACTTCAAAGGAAATCACACTTGCACTAACAAGTATGCTTCAGTTACGCTCCTCTACAGTATGACTTTGGAAGAGCCTTGCACACTCCACAGGATGACGTAAGGTCATAGCGACAGGAATACAATGAGAGCAGGAAAGTCCCTGCCTGGGATCGGTGACATTCCTTTCAGACAAGTTTTGGTGTTTCATCACTATTGTCATATTAAAGTTATTGATATTTTTTCCTATTTATCGATGTGCATCTCAAAGATTTCTTCAGATGCAAACTTATTTATTTTCCAAGTGTTTTATTTACGTTTTTCCTCATGTTTTTTGGGGTCTTTCAGGTACTCTGTGGAAAGCCTTTTCAAATAGTGCACATTCCTGCTCTTTCTAAGAATTTATTCTGCATCTGCATAAATACATTTACCTGAAGCTATGTTTGATGTCAGTCATGTAGTTTTATTTCCTCAATTCCTTTTGGTTTAAAGCGTGCACCAAAATTTAAGCGAAACTCAACCTGCATTTGAATCATATAGTACTGACGTCCTGATCTCCTAAACCACCATAGATTACAACACAAGGCTTACACGATTCTGTTTTTGGTTTCTTTTAAACACTTTGACGAGAATAGAATCTATTTTTTTCCTTTTCCTTTTTAAGGAACGCAATGCTTAATCGCTAAAGAATTCATGTGCAGCACATTCTGGCAAATTATGGTCTTTGATTCTTTTCCATCCTCGACTATTAAGGGGAAAATCTGCCTTATTTGCAGAGTAAAAACGATGAATGTTTTCAGAAATATTGCTTGCTGTATACCTTTTCACCACTCTGCAGATTCCCTCATTTAAGAGTCTAAAACCATATTCAGTGAATTAAAATACTGCCTTACATTGATAGAAGGGTACTGTTCACAGAATGTGCTCTTCAAGCCAGCATGCAAGACTGTACTTTTCCTTCATTATACCAAGTTTGGTTCTGGTAGTTTGTCCTTTACTCTTTTCTTTGAACCCCCTCAGCCTTGTTTGTTCACTCATACCTTAAAGTGTCCTCAGACTTTGCTGCATGTGCTTTAAGCTGCTGTAGTTGCCTGTCTTTCTGGGAGTGTGTGTGAGTGAGAAGAACGATGTGGGATCTAAACTTCTAGAGCACCAGACCTCACATCCACTCTGTGTATGCATGAACCTTTATTACCTCCTAACCACTGGTATTATGAGTTTTTGTGAAATAAGTTTTAGCTTAAGAGGAATGTAACCACCTTGTCTTTCTTGCCTTGTTCCTTTTTTTTTTAACAAAAGTGCTACTGATGTATCATTATTTTGCCGGTGTTCTTGTTTTGGCTGTTCTTATATAAATGAGTAAATCACTTAATAAAAACCATAATTTATTTGAAATTGTTCCCTTCTTTTTCCTGTTCTATATCATTACCATGGTCATAAACATCTTTGTTTTTGGACCATTGTTTTTTGTTTTTTTTTAGAGTGGAATTTTCTGCACATTTTGGGGCTTTTCTTCTTGCTCGTTTTGCTCATGGGCATCGCCATATAAACTAGAAAATAAGTGAAAAGCAAATCACATAATCTAATTAAAATTAACATGTCTCCAATTAAGCACTAAGAAAGTTAAATGTTTTCTGAACAAGATCTCTTTCCTCAAAGAGTTTTGTAATGACTTTATTTGTAATATGAAGATTAATTTATGTTGTCTCATGAAGCTTGGCTTCAACAAGATTATGTTAGCATAAAAGATGCAACTATTTTCAGCTATTTACATTTTCTCATGCCCAGAAATTTTGGGCAAGGAGGAGGAGTAGCAACAACCTTTCCGTGTAAATTATGATTAATCCCAAGCCCTTTAAGAGTTACAGTTCTTTTGCAGTTTTAAACATTAATTTCCCTCATCCAAATTGAAAAGCAACAAAACCTTTTCTGTTTGCAACCTTGTATCTTCCATTAGGCCCTTAGTCTGAATTTTAGATCAGTTTCAAGAATTCCTATCTGATTTGTTGTTAAATACTGAATAGGTCATCATCCTAACACTGAAGGTGATAGCTTAAATCAGGCTTTTAATGTTTTCTTAAGTTCTATGAGCTTTGTTCAAAATGTGCATTCTCATCTTCATACTTTGGAGCTTGTGCTACCTTCAAAATTACTTTAACAGAGTTCTCCTCCCCCAAAAGAAGGTTTAACTTAAGAAGACCATTATCAGATAATACAGTTATATATTTTAAAGAAATTTAATAGCTGCTTGGTTTAAAGCTGCGTACTCTGAAGCAGAATGCTAGGAAACTGGAGAGAAAACAGCACTCTACATGTTTACAGGAATCCTACATAATCTGAAAAAAAAAAGTTTATTGCTTGTATAAAATTAGCCTTTCTCAGAACTAGAGCAGAATATTTATCTTCATTAATAGAGGAGAATAATAATGATAATAATACTAGATTTATTTTTAATACAGCTGCCAAACTTGCACAGAGCCATAGCTCTACTGAAACCTTCAGCTCTCAGCAGTTTTGACTTAATGTTTTTTTTAAATAAATGAGATGGATTCTATTAAAAATTAGATCATTGGTGATAAACATGAGTTTTACAGGTACCTGAAATTGAGACAATTATAAGACTGAAATCAGGTGGAAGTGAATGGGCTGATCAAAATAGTGATAAATTCATTCAGTGGAACAAAAATTTAAATGATTTCTACTCTATATCAAAAGCTGATTATGAATAAACATTCAGCTAAATATATAAAACAAAAGTGGGAATCAGAGCTTAACACGACAATTTCAGATGAAGATTGGTTAGACATTAAGATTTTTCATCACGCCTAAAGTCAAGAATAAATATAAGGATACCAACCTGGAGTGTTGGCGGAATTGTGGATCAGTTAACGCCGACCACTCTCACATATTTTGGAACTGTCCTAAAAATTTTTCAAATTTGGAAAAATGTACATGAAATTGAAGAAGATTCTGGGATATGATATTCCTATGAGTAGTGTGGTACTATAGCTTTGCAATTTAAACAATATCAAAGTAAGGGTAAAAGACAGGTGTCTGATTAAGATATTTTTAATAGCTACCAAAAAAAAAGCAATTTCTAGTAAATGGGGACAGGCGGACCCCACCTTGTCAAGAACAATGGACTGGAATATTAGAGGAAATCTACATTATGGAAAAACTGACACATCGTCTAAGACTTCAACAAACAATGGACAACATTCAGGACAAAAGACAGCGACATATTTTAGGAACTAGATAAACGGGAAAAAGGTCAAATAGAGGAATGGCTCCCAAGTGAAAGTTTTATGTTTTTATATATATATATATATATATATATATATATATATATATATATATATATATATATATATATGTGTGTGTTTATATTAAGTTGAATGTGAAATGTTCATGTACACTGTATTTTAAATGATAAAAAAAAAATAATATTAAGATCAATGGCACCCCTATATGATTGATGACAGTGTCTCAGGGCCCTCCCACAGGGACGCCTTGAGGACAACATTCTCTTTTCATAAAGCTGCCTGGTTGTTGACATCTGAAGAGGGAGCCATCATGGAAAGCCAGGTGCAAGGTCCAGATCTCCAAAATGACCACACTGCAAAAATGATCACAAATAAGTAAAAATTTCTTAAATTAAG
>NW_015150656.1:228211-237124 GCF_000732505.1 Cyprinodon variegatus
ATGACCAATAGTCATGGGAATCCTCATGTCTGGTAGCTGCTAGCTCACTCAGAAAACTAAGAATCAATTAACTAAAGGTTATTGGTTCCTGATTAGGCAAATTAATTAATAAAACAGTATTTCCCCAATAATGTTTTCTTAACCTCATGGATTTGCATTGTGAATTGGTTTGAAAAAAATCAAATTGCTTTAAATTGTTAAAAGCTATTTTGATCACATCCCAAATTCTTCAAGATAAACTTTGATCCTTAGACATAAATTCTGCTAAAATGTGATATCATTGCACTGATTGTGGTTTTCAACCATGTTTTTCCTTTGTATGCGATAGCTTAGTTTAGTTGATATTCACTAGTCTTTATTTAAGAGTTTTTAACTAAAGAAAAATGTTTGACTTTGAGCTGAAAGATTTTTGGTAATAAACTCTTACATTTTGAATGGAAGTTGTGGTGATTTTGTTCCATATACGTGCAAAATTATCTGTCTCACCCTGATTTGAGCTTGATTCACACTTTTTTGTTGTTCTAACACACATCCAGTAGGGTGATATATATGACAATATATGACTGTCTGAATAGTATTTAACACCTACTGGGGGTTAAATATAAATGTGAATGAATATATTAAAGTTGCAAAACATATATGTGATAAAGGTATTTAAGCCTTTTATTAAGAAACATGTTCCTGGTCTGAGTGACTTGACCTATGTCTAATCTTCCATTCTTATCTAAAATTCTTGAGGACATTGTTGCTCAACAATTGTGTGACCACTTACCTCATAATTAACTTTTTGAAGTTCTTTAAAGATCATCATAGCACTGAAACAGCATTGGTCAAAGTTGCTAGTGATATTTTCATGGCCTCATATAATGAATGGACTCTGTTGATCCAAAACAACAGCCAGAGTTTTGATGAAAATTAAAAAGTAAATTTAAGAGTTAATAATTCTCTTATTTAGTTTCTCTTCATTGGCTTCCTGTTAAATCCAGAATAGAATTAAACATCCTGTTTCTCACATATAAAGCCTTAAATGGCCAAGCTCCATCTGATATCAGAGATCTGATCATTACTTATTTTTTAACAGAGCACTTCGCTCTCAATCTGCAGGTTTACTAGTGGTTTTATAATTTCTAAAAGTAGAATAGGAGGCAGATCTTTTAGTTATCAGGCTCCTCTCCTGTGGAACCAACTACCAGTTTTAGTCCGTGAGGCAGACACCCTGTCTACTTTTAAGGCTAGGCTTAAAACTTTCCTTTTTGATAAAGCTTCTAGTTAGAGTGGCTCAGGTTATTCTGAGCTATCTCTATAGTTATGCTGCTATAGGCTTAGACTGCTGGAGGACATAGGGACCCCCATTTCATCATTCCGCTTCATTCTATCTCTATTCTCCCACTCTGCAGAATCTGTTAGTTCAATCTCTAACGTTCTGCTCTCTGCTTTTTCTCATAGTAGCTTCATCTGGTCTGTTCCTGTTTGGCTGTGACTCCAACCTGGAGAGAAATATCAGCTGTGCTGATGCCATTAACACCTGTGTTTATAGATGTTGGAGATCGGCCTGTTTTCCAGTGTGGTCCTGCTTCTCTGACTGTGACTAGCTGGATGTACTCTGTTCATCCTCTGATGTGGGAGTTGGCTCAGAGCTCATCTGCCTGGCTGAGTGCATCCTGGACGGGGCCGCCTTTTAGAGCTGCTTTTTGTATCTCTGCTTGTGTCTCCTTGAACCCCAGTCGGCCTCAGCAGATGGCCGCTCACACAGAGCCTGGTTCTCCTGGAGGTTTCATCCTGTTAAAAGGGAGTTTAAAGGAGAACCTCCAGCTGAACCAGGCTCTGGGTTAGCTGGAGGTTTCTTCCTGTTAAAAGGGAGTTAAAAGGGAGTTTAAAGGAGTTAAAAGGGAGTTTTTTGCCTCTCCACTGTTGCTACGTGCATGCTTAGTGTGAGGGATTGCCTTCGAGTCAATGAGTCGATGCAATCAACTGGTTTTCCTCAGTGATACATTATGTGAGGGATGGTTGGAGGATCATCCGGTTTGATTCTAACATTTCTGACGCTCTCCCTCCCTCTCAGTGTAAAAAAGGCCTCCTCTTCCTTTCGTGGCTGTTGTGTTTTCTTTTGCATGTGTGACATGAGCTACAGCAGACCTATGAATATTTGGATGACAGAAAAATATTTTTGTTTTGTTCTAGCCTCCTCTGGAACAAAAATCTATTTCTCAATTATTGTAAAATATGCAACAAGCTTTTAGCCTAAATCAAATATTTATGTCATACATTAAAGATTACCTTTAAAAAAAAAAGCTTTAATTTTTCTTTTTTTTTATATTTTTTAAGACAAAATTAGCTCTAAAACCAGCTTAACTGAACAGATTACATCATCTTGAGCAGCACCATAACCTCAACTCTTTAAAGACACTCCTCCCCTTCCTCTCAGAATTCAATAAATGTTTGTTTATCTTTCTGTTAGAGATGAGCTATGATTTATGTTTTATCGCCTACAAAGAGCGGATGATCCAGCCTCACCTCATCAGCCAGAAGGGAGAGTTCACTTGAGTCAGCAGCATCATAATCATAAAGCACTTTGGCCTTGCGGGTTCCTGTAGCTGGAGCCTGAACCTCTTCAATCTTCAGCGTCTCCGTCTCCACTGGGCTGATGACGTCTTCTGACGCGGCGGCTGGAGCGACCGCGGAGTGATTGGAGTTCAGGGCAAAGGCATTCGGAAGCCTGAAGGACAAACACAAGGTTCAAACACAAAACAAAACAACAACAACCAAACCGATCAGAGAATACGCAATACACCCTGCAGTGAAAGTCTGTATGACTGTCAGTGAGTGTCCTGAAGTGATGACTGTCTGTCACAGAAACAAAACAATCAGAAGCATTTCACACAGGGCCACACTTTAGTGCCGGAAGCAGTTTAGAGGCGTTATGGATACAAAAGACATACAGTCATAAACAGCTGTTAAACACACTTTCTTCAATTATTGGTATAACATTTAATCCTAAATGTTCTGTTTCATTGGTTGAATAAAAGGTACTAGATTAAACCTGTTAATTAAAAAAAAGATTTAAAAACATTTGTCTGTGAAACCCGCTTTACTTAGCGAATCAATCCACTAAATTAAATCCTTTTTCTATATTTGTATTCAGTGTTTGGGTCTGTTTCCCTGTTGTGCAGCTTCAGAGATTACATTGGAAGCTGTTTTAGAGCTGCACACTGAGCCTGGTTCTGCTGGAGGTTTCTTCCTGTTAAAAGGGAGTTTTTCCTCTCCACTGTCGCTAAAAGCATGCTTAGTGTGAGGGATAGTATTTGAGTCAATGAGTCGATGCAATCAACCGGTTTTGATCTGATGAACTGTAAAGTGCCTTGAGATGACACGTATTGTGAATTTGTAAATTTGGAAAATCAAGAATTTAGGCAAAAATATCCATTTCAAATATGTTAACCTTGGTTGTTTTCTGCAGTCAGGAGGTAAGGCTTCACCTAAAAAGAAACTGTTGGTAATATGGACGGCTGGTTAAGTAAATGTCTAATTCTGAATTGAACATTCTGAAATCCAGCTGTTGTTCTTAATGATTAAGATTATGTTTTTAATTGTACTCATCATCTCCTGCTTTATCTGGGACCTGGTTGAGGGGGCAGCACTCTCAGCGTGTCCTGGGCCTTCCCCTTCTGAGGGAGCAGCAAAGGTCATGCAGCAAAGGTCAGATTCGAACCCGGGTCACCCACTAAGGCCTCCGTACATGAGCTAACCACCTGCACGCCCCCAGGGGGCATCACTCTTCACCACAGATTGGAGGAGAGTTCCTCCTGACAGTCTACAGGCTCATTTCTGCCGCTTGTATCCAGGATCTCAATTTTTCAGTCAAGATCCAGATTTTATGAGCGTAGCTGAGTGTAGGAATTTAGATTGACTTTGGGCTCTGTTTATGAGTTAAGGGAGAACTGCTCTGTACCTTCCACATCAATGCCTTTTGCATCATGTCTTTACATTTTGGTCACTGCTGCACTTTATAAATGGAAATGTTCATTTTACTGCTAAGCTGTTCATTCAATGTTGAAAAAGCTGTATGCATCAAAATATTGTTTTACACACACTCTGTGTAAATAAAATGATAATAAAGTTTGTCTAGAAATTGATGTTTATCCAGGTTCAATTAATATCCAGGAGGCAATTAATAATCCATGTTTTGATTTGTTCCCTGCTGGTTTTGTGCTGCCAATATCTTGTGTTTGCTTTATTCACCAGTCTGAGATCTACACCTCTGCAGCTCCTACATAAAATGACTTGACAGCCTGATGACAACAGAGTATCGCTGCTATTGTAAATGAGAAAGCGGTTTTAGCAGGTGGTTGTCTAACCAGTTCAGCATTTTTCAGCATGCCGCAATAGTTTTGCTTCTCATGCTGTTCCCTGTTTTACTGGGTGCCTTAGCGCTAAATGAAACTGTGCTGACACAACATTCTGTTTAAAGATGGTAGATCCTGTTTGAGGTGATTATCTCCTTCTAGATATCAGTTTAAATGGTTAGGAGCTACAGTCAAAATGCTTAGAGAGACATCATTCATTCATTTTCATTCTTATCTGTTTGGTGCACCTGGGTAGAAATAGTAAATAGTGCTGCATGATTCAGCAGCCAAACACTTATTCAGTGCAAAGAAACAGTAATGATCTCATCAAAGGTATGCTGATATGCTGATCAACTAAACTGTTTTAGGTTTACTACAGTATGGGAGGCCTGCCGATTTCTCATCGCTGGCCCATATTTACGGCCATGATCATGTCATCTCCAGCCTGTGCAAAAGTCTTTACATAAGCTCTAAAAATAAATAGGAGAAATACTTCAGAGCTTTATTGATTTATGCATCTAAATGTTTTTATTTTGCTTCATAATAATTCTAAGCTGTTAGTTTATTACATTTATTTCTATGTTTTATTTTGGGCATTTACTAAGATCCCAAATAGCTGGAGTAAAACTAGAGCTATCTTAACACCAAATGATTTTTTTTTGTTATTTTAGGACAGATATGTTTCTAATAACACTAATAAATGAGTAAGCCAGTCACCTTTGATGAATTACCAGTTACATTTCTTATACATTGAGATTATATGAGTCTGATAATAAAACCTGAGGACAGTGAAGGCCACATTTTGTCATTTCTTTAACATCTCTTAAGATGGATTAAAACAAACCGCTGGACACTAGTCAAAATGTAATAATATTGTTGATTAATCTGCTAATTTGAAGATGTTGGAATGAATAAAATTTGCATGTCGTCTTATAGCTGATTCTACCTGCATTTTCATGTGTTTTTTCTTATTTTGCCATCATCTGTCAGTCCCAAAAGTTTGGTCTCACATACTTAGGCCTGTATAGATATTTAATATCGGTATTATAGTTTTTCCCTACAATCATACAGCTGTTTTAGGCATATTCCTTATTAAAAATAGCTTATAATTCTTAACTAGTTATTGCTGATGTAAATATACATTATTGTGTTAGCTTTATCTGATGCATAATGAATCATTTGTTAAAATAGTAAATAATTAAGAAGCCCAAGAGCCTCAGAGTAACTGCCTTTAAAAGACACCATATATGTCCTATTTGACAGATAGCAATAAAACCAGTTGCTCTTATTATATGCTAAGAAAATCAGACGATAAAAAAGCAACCATATTGTTCTTGTCAGTAACTCTGGGCCATCCACCGGATACGCAAAGCAGGGCTGTTAACATGGAGAGAGCCTTTTTATATGCATGCAGGAAGTTGCAAACTATGTTATTAACGGATAGATAGCTGCTTATTTCTTCATAAACAATCTCTTCTCTTATTTTTTTAAATACATGTAATGAAGAAAGTACCTTGTTTTTAATTAGTAGGCTTTTTCATTATAAATTCAATTTCAATTCAGTTTATTTCTATAGCGCCAATTCACAACACATGTCATCTCAAGGCACTTTACAGTTCACCAGATCATATTTAAAAGAAAGACATCAGTCATTGCCTGTTTCCAAGCTCTATGACTGATATCACAAGTAAAACGTATTAAATTAAATTATTGATATGAGGAATGTCATCAGCAACCAGTTTGAGAAGCTTACTTTAAAGACCGTTAACACCTGGGGGATTATCTATACAGTTTTCTACAGAATTCCTATACCAGTTTGAACTGGAAGTTTTCTTTCATTGCGTTTCTTATAATTCGTTCCAGCGGTTTTTTTATCCGTTTGCTGCCAGTATATTGTTACATTTATTGATATGGTATAAAGCCTTGATCCCTGAAACGTTCTAATTTCCATTTTTAGGACAGAAACCCAGTCTGAGCGATTAAATCCCTTTGCCTATTTTGCGACGCCTGAATGGTTTTCATAAAACTCTGCTTTAGAGCCATTATTCATGGTTTGTAAGCAGACTAAAATGATTTTATTTAATAAAGAACATTCAGAGTATTCTGTATCTGCATAAAAGTCTATCCAGATTTTAAAACATAGTGTCTAAAAAAATACAATTTAAAATATTTTTGGGAGGATGCTGCAATCTAATGTTGCATTAAAACTACAAAAAACCTGCAGACTGTCCCAGAGGTCCGCTGCTGCAACGAGCTATTTACTTATCAAAGAAAAGAAAAATTACGGATTTGATTCAGCGTCTTTGCAAGACAAACAACTAAAGCACACAGTCTTTTCACTCTGGAATATAAATCACATTCTTTTTTTAGTCACAATGATGTAACAGTCACCGGTTAGATAAATAATTTTCAGTCCATTCAAAATAGAACCCGTTCACATCTATGTGAGTAAGACTAGGCTTCTAAAGAAAAGAACATTGACTGAAAGGAATTCAAAGCAGACGCAGCCCAAAGGCAGACGTGAACAACCTGAATAACCACGCAGCAGATACTGTGTGGGTGAAACGGAAAGCTGCAGAGTCCCTTTAAAGTGTCCTTCCCAGGAACATTTAGGTGACAGAAACCAAGACCCACGGCTGGAGCCGTTTTCAGGTCTTTAAAAAATGACTGCAATTTATTCCTGGAATTTTGAAGTACAAAAAAAGGTGTGATAAAACTCTTGAGGAAATCGTGAACTTGCATTGTTGTCCCAAGGTGACAGTTTAGTGTGTAGGTAGATCTCTGTTGCAAGTCTCCCTGTCTTCTCTAATTTGATAAGAAACCAAAAAAAAATTTATTTTTCATTGCTGTAGCCGAACCCTCTGCAAGTTATTCAGCAAAGCAAAGTTATTGTGTCAGTTCTTCCTGCAGAACTAAAGTGTTTCATCACCACTTTCTCTGAAGGCATTTATCACGCACAGCTGAAACAAAGCAGTTATAATAATGTTATAATATTGCCTGGACTGCTTTTTATTTGGTAACCATCTTTTGGACCAATGTGGATTTGTGAGTAGTGGCCAGTTTCTAGTGTTTCAATTCCACTTAGTAGAGATTTTTTCAAAATTTAATTTATTTTTTCTAATGGGCCAATTCACAACACGTGTTATCAGATCATCCAGTCAGATGGTTAAAAATCTTCTAAGTAAAACCAGGTTATTAGGTTGCAGGATTCTCTCCTGCAGATGAGCATGCAGAGACAGTAGATGTGTTGTTGAATCTACAGCAATCCCCTGACAGCGAGCATACATGCATCCTTCTACAGAGGCCGACTGGGGTTCAAGGACACAGAAGAACATAGAAGCACAGATCTATAAATTGTAAGAGAAGTTAATAGTAAAGTAGCTCCACAGGTGACTCTGATTGTGATTGTTGAGCACATTTCAGTCTAAAAACATTTAATCCTTTCATACCATCATTCCTTAGAAGCATGCTGCACATTCCTTGCAAGATTATTTCCTCTACTCATGAATATTTCCATTTACGGTGTGTAAATTGGACTGAAACTTCACCTCCGCACTGTTACATTTTAAATTACAGCTTTTTAGTTCATGGAAAATATAAATATCTGAGTACCTCCTTATTATGAAAGCATTTCACCCATCCACCCTTGCAGGGTTACACCCTCTGGACAGCTTGGCAGTCCAGCAAGGTAAAGTAGTCATAAAAACTTACTAATTAAACAGAAAGAAATGAAAAGTTTCAACATTGCAATAACCCGTTTCCATACTGCAGCTTTACTAGTAAACAGAAGTTGTTAAACAAAATGTTAACATCCCTTTTTTTTTTTTTATTTCAGCATCCAGACCTATTTGTTTGGAGCATGAAATCATCTCTACTGGGCAATATGTGCCTGCAGATCTGTCACATTTAGCTCTAACCCAGGGGTGTCAAATTCAATCCCTCCAGGTTTGGTTTCCTGCTACGTTTAGACATGTAAGGTTTTAGAAGATTCCTGGATGTTTTAGTTCAAGGATTATTTTCATCCTCTAACCTGGAGCTGTTCAACAGAGGGTCCGAGATCCCTAGGGGGTCCATGGAGGTACTGCATGGAGGTCCCAAAAGTTTTGGTTGATTAGACTTTTTTTTTTAATATTCCCCCTGTATTTTTTTTCTTTAATTGAAATGTCTTTAAATCTACATTAACATTAATTCAACACACTGTAGTAAACGGATAAATGGAGGCAGAAGATGTCTTTCAGTCATCAATGCACACATTCAGAGACACACAGGAGCTCTTTCAAGCTGGGCACCGTTTCATTCACAACACCTGTCCCATCAACCAGGAATCAGAATCAGAAATACTTTAATAATGCCAGGGCGAAATTACTTTCGTTACATAACTCCATCAGTAATAGAGCGACTATAGGTTTGATATAACACATTTTTATACCATATATATAATTAGTGGGTCCCCGCTCCATCTCGCCATCAGATGGGGGTCCTTGACCTGGAAAACTTCTTAAAGGAATAGTACACCCAAAACATGATTAGCCTTCATTTTCTACTCACCCCCATGCTGAACAACACTCTG
>NW_015150656.1:238342-239630 GCF_000732505.1 Cyprinodon variegatus
TAAAGTTTTGGTTGATTACTTTTTTTTTTATATTCCCCCCTGCAATTTTTTCCACTAATTGAAATGTTGTTTAAATACACATTGACATGAATTCAACACACTGTAGTAAACAGATAAATGGAGGCAGAAGATGTCTTTCAGTCATCAATGCACACATTCAGAGACACACAGGAGCTCTTTCAAGCTGGGCACCGTTTCATTCACAACACCTGTCCCATTAACCAGGAATCAGAATTAGAAATACTTTAATAATCCTAGGGCGAAATTAATTTCATTACTCCATCTGTAATAGAGCGACTATAGGACCAGTTTGATATAACACAATTTTATACAATAAATAATGTTAAAGGGGTCCCCGCTCCATCTCGCTATCAGTTTGGGGTTCCTTGACCTGGAAAACGTTGAAGACCCCTGTTCTATATCATAGAAAGTGAATGGGGTTCTGCTCTGTTGAGTCTGTCTTTCCCATGGATAAACTTTACACACACAAACACCTACAGGTGCTTGGATCCGGTTATTTACATACTCGCCTATTTCTATCTTCAGCTACCACTTCATGCATTCCATATTGATTAATACTGTCTGTTGTATGTTGCTGTAGTTCTATATCAGTTGGTTGTGCTGTTCCTTTTACATCTCCCTTTGCCAGATTGAAGCAAATGAAGTTTTGTCAATATCTCAGAATCAGAAATACTTTAATAATCCCAGAGGGAAATTACTTTTGTTAAACGCTCCAGTTACAGTTTTATATTATATACACAACCAACAACACAAGATAATAAAGATAAAAATAAAAATATATACACATATCAATTCAAGTAAAGTGATAGTGGTGTGCAAAAATAGTGCATAAATGTCAATTTAAAGAGGGAGGGTGTCTGAATCACTTGAGGGAGGCATTATAGAAGTTGATGACCACAGGCAGGAATGATTTCCTGTAGCGCTTTGCGGTACATCTGGGTAAGAGGAGTCTTCTGCTGAAGGAACTCGTCTGCTGGACCAGTGTGTCATGGAGAGGATGTGAGTCATTGTCTATTATGGACTGAAACATGGACAGCATCCATCTCTATATTGTCTTCTCTTTCTTTCACTTTTTCTTCTTCTTTTTTATAATGTACATGTAACTTAAAAATGTGCAACAATTAGGAAACTCCTGTCCAGGGGTGATGCTGAGAAACTAGTCCATGCATTTGTTACTATTAGGCTGGACTATTGTAATTCTTTACTATCAGGAAGTCCACAAACTGTAGTTAAAAGCCTTCAGCTGATCCAAAATGCTGCAGCCAGA
>NW_015150656.1:241740-247493 GCF_000732505.1 Cyprinodon variegatus
ACTGCTCTAACCACTAGGCCAATAAATGTAAATGAAAATGAAAATGAAACTTATTAAATAAAAGGAAGTAAGAAATGATGATTCGGTGAAACTTGTAGAGAGATACTCCCTGAAACAATCAGGGAGAAAAAAAAAATGTCACTAGAAACCACAATACTTTAATTCTGGGTAAGCCAGCATTTGAGAGAAGAGCTTAAGTTTCACAAAGAGCCAATATTAGTCAAGAAAAAAATGGATAAATAAAGGACCCCCATTAATTGGTTTTACAGGCTCCATCAGACTGGATGGATGGATGGATGGATGGATGGTATTACATCATTACTTTATTAATCCCTTGCGTGAAATTCTTTTCTTGCAGTGCAACCGTTTATAGAAGAGAGAAAAATAAGATTGCAAGTACAATAGAGCAAAATAAAATATAGGATAATAAGAATGAAATAAGTAAAATAACAACCCACACAGTGAAATTACACCCTTCCCATATAAACAGTGTAAAATAAGATATAAGAATAAAACAAGAAAATAAGAATAAAATAAGATAATCATCACAGTGTTTACAATTTACAAGGCTGCACATTGTTACGACATTGTTATTGCGCATTGAGAAGTAATGGAATAAATAAACAATAAGTAATGAAATTAAATAAAAGTCAGATTAGTTTTGCAGTTTGATGGCCACAGATAGGAATGACTTCCTGTGTGAAGGAATGATTCTCTGACTGAAGGTGTTTCTGTAGGTGATGAGCTCATCATGAAGAGGATGTGCAGAATTGTCCAGCATAGATTTGATTCTGGCCATCGTTCTGCAGTCAGAGAGTCCAGCTCCTCTCCAACAACATCACTAACCTTAAGGCTGAGTTTGTTAAATCTGTTGGCATCCTTCACCTTCAGGCTGCTCCAGCATACTCATAAAACAACCAAATTGTCTGGCAGATGTTAAAGGACCTCGGCCGCCTCAGGAGACGGCTCTGGCCCTTCCTCTAGAAGGCATTCGTGTTTTTAGTGCAGTCCAGTTTATTTTCCAAGTGCCCTCCTAAATATTTAGAATCCTTCCATGTTGACCTCACAGATAAAAAACATGAGTCACTGTGTTCTTACTCCTCAGATCCACCACCAGTTCCTTGAATTTTACCACGCTGAGCAGCAGATGGTTCAGCTCACATCAGATGATAAAATTGTCCACCACACCCCTGTACTCCATCTCCTCACTATTGTCGACACAGCCGCTACTGCTGAGTCATCAGAAAACTTCTAAAGGTGGCAGATCTCTGCACAGAAGCTGAGGTCCGTGGTGCACAGGATGAAGACAAAGGGAGAGAGGACAGTCCTGTTCATGAGGTATTGATGTTTCTCTTTGAACGCATCACTATCCAATAATAGTTGAGACCTCACTTTTTTCTCCACTTCAATCCTCACCCATTAGTACACAAGCAATGATCAGCAGACGTTTTTTTGTCTAAGTGTGTGGACTTTCAAATCTTCTTTTCCGAGGGGTTTATGCGTCCATGACACCAAACCATAAACCATAATCAGAAGCTCAAACAACAATTCAAATCAAAATAAGCACAACTTTAATAAAGAGTGGCATGAGTGCAATTGACCTCAGTCATTATTGTTCTGGACGGACAACCTGGGGAGATTGAGGATTAAATCAGCTGCCTACAGTCTTCGAGAGGTTACATGTTTGGATTATACCCCAACACCTGCTTCACAAGTTTCCTGCAGGATCCCAGTGATGCTGAACATCTTTTCTGACTTGCAGTGCTGCTGTGTGCACGTATTGTGGTCTGTCAGTCAGGTAATACACAATCCAGGACACAATGGGGGCATCCATCTGCATCGCTTTCTGTTTCTCACCCAGCAGATATAGTGCCAGATAGAATCTAGTCAATAAATGAAGCTATGGACTCACATGTTTGCAATAGCTGATAACTATTCCACTATATATCTGGAAGAATTTTGTCCCATATTCCTTAAAATTACTTTAGTTAAGAAAAAATAAAGGTTTCTTATTGAGGACATTTTTGCTCTTTATTACTCTAAATGATTTTTGTAGTTTAATTTCAATACAAATCATATATTTCTGTATTAAATGCGGTTTATCTGATATTACCCGATGTTTAGATTTTTTTATGCAAGATAAAGGCCTAACCAAAAGGGAGGTTTATTTAAGATCATTTTTGGTTACATTGTGGGTTGGGTTTAACAGATAAAGATCAGGAATGTTTTTTGAAAATTCCCCATGAGTGAACAACTATATCAGTGTAGCCAGGAAAGGTGGAGCAGAAGGAGAAAGATTTAAAAAAAAAAAAAAACTAAAAGCAAGACCTTGTTTCATTTGGATGAAATGGTTGTTAGTTTCTGGTAAACCTGCAGGAAATGTGACGATATTATGAATGTGTTTTTTTTTTTCCCTAAGGCTGCCAAACATGTGAAAGAGAGCTTTACACTGCAGGATTGTTCATTTTAATCACACAACTGGTAACCATGAGAGGCAGAAAGGGATTTTGTATCATATGCAAAAAAATCTTCCAAAGTCTGTAAATATTTGAGCAGAGCCAAACGTTCCAGCTATTCATTGCAACCTAAATGAAACTAATCATGGAGCCTGTAGCTATATTTGGAAGATGTAACAGGTCCTTGGGGGATTCAACTGACGGTAACCCCCCACCCCCCTATTGGCACATTCTAGGAAACAATGCAATGTTACAGAAGGAGGGGTTTTCATGTTTATTGCAGAGACCCTGACCAACATTACACACACAATCATTCACATCTGAGATTTGCACTCTGAGAAGAAAAAGTCACACCGTTTACAGAACACCCTACGAGATTAGTTCAATAATGAAGTATAACAATCAAATCCCAAAGCTGCAACATCGGTGCAAAAAAATAATAATAAGAGCCAAAGAAATACTTCAACAGGTTTCTATTAACCATCAGTTTTCCTAACAAACAACGCAGTGAATCCAACCTCAGTTCAAACAGCCTTGCATAAATCCTCTGTATTTACATCACCAGCGTTTTAAAAAAAACTAAAAACAATTTTTAGACAGTCCTTTTAAAAGAAGGTAAAAACAGTACATTTGATTTAGTTAACATGTTGGTTGAGTACAGAGGCGTTTGGAAGATTTTGTGCTTCTTAAATCTAGATCTAGTGCTCAGTGCTTATTAAGGAAGCTTAAACCAGTGAGTTGAATCACATCAGCTTTGCAGAGAGTAGCTTTGTCGAAACTGTGGTTGTAGTGAAACAACTTCCTGTTTTTTTTTGGAACAAACCAAGTCAGCTGGCACCCATTCCAGACACTGAATCCTTCATTACTGCTGTCTGGAGCTCCTCCTTGAAGTGGCTTTATTACATATACTCCCAGCCCCCAAAAGGAAGGAAAGCAAAAGTCATATTAGCTTGAAAAGACTGTATGACCTGAATATCTGTAACAGTGACAACGAGGTTTCCAGTAAATCCCCTTCAAGCTCAAGACTGTTTGGAAATAATAATAAAACAGTATAAATACAATTCCAAGCCTAAGATAAGCCCCATTTTATATAAAATTATAATAAATTAAAAGCTGTCCATAAAGAGAGAAAAAAGTTCTTCCAAGTGCAATATGTAATAAAAAAGTGAATATGCTGTATATGAAGAAATTTGGCCTTGGCTATGCTGCAAAAAGCACATATTTTAGTGCAATTTTATTCCATTAGTGTCAGGCAGCTGATGTTGGCAAGAAAAAGAGCAAAAGAAGTTAGCTTGATGATGGGAATATTATACTCAGTGCTGCACTAATGGCTTAAAGTCAACCATAAACCTGTACTGGTTAGCTTAATTTGAATTGAAGCAACTGCATATGTAGACTCAGCAATCACAAATTGTCAAAGACAAGTTCAGCTCCAAAGAACCCCTCATGTTCATTTCTAAAGATGTAGTTTGAATGAGATGAGGTTACAAGTAGTTTGTCCTTAGCATACAAGCGAAATGAGCCAGATGTGAAGAGAGATTTCTTCCAGGGTGTTTTGCTGAACACTATTGTGTCGCATGCTGACAGGAGCGGAACGCGTTTTTCGTAGCTAAGGCTGATGACATTCACTTTGTTACAGACGCTCTGCCCATTGGCCTCAGCAGACTCTGAGCTATACGTGATTTGCAGGTAGACTCGGTAGATGCCGTCTCTGGGTACGATTAGATTCCCATTGGAGTACTTGAATCCTCCTTGAATGCGTGCATTTCCCAATTCAGTTTCCCAAAGAAGAATGTCTCCATGTGTGTTTTGACCATTTGGAACTGAGGACAGAAAGACAAAAAAGGATTAGAAATCTACTTTCTTCTTCCAGCTAAAAATCTAACATTTTATTTAAGACCAAGAAGAGCTGAAGTAAAGACCAGACGGCGACGGGCAATCAAGAAGAGAATGTTCTGATTGGCAACAAACTGCCTTCATACAAATAGATTATCTAGCCAGAAAAATCTGTGCCAGTCATTCTGCGAGTATTTTAATTTAACACAAATGATTTGACACTAAATTCACCTTTGAATGCAAAACCCTTGAAGTGGCTGAAACAGTGGGGAAATTGGACTTGATGTTTAACTGATATGTGTATATTTTTTCTAAGTAAGTTATAGATTTTAAATTCAGGATTGAAAAAAACAGGAGCAACACCTAACTCCCTCCGGATTGATTTAGGTTTGTGTTTTTAAGCACTCTGCCTTCTATCTGCTCTAATCAGCCTCATTCAGCTCACATGTACCAACACCAACCCCTGCTGCACTACTTATCACCTTTCTGGGTGCTCATATCGCCTGTCTGCCTGTCTGTAAATGAGCATTGCCTGTTTATTGGCCATGCTGTTGGATTGTTTTTCGCTGTGTCATTCAGAGTGAAGCAGAACGTGGAAGGAAGTCCCTGCCCTAAAAGCCTCTTCACACAAGATGGGCGTTTTCTTTACGCTGACAGCGTGGGAACGTCTCTGACGTCAAAAGCAGCTTCTAGTTCTCCAACAGTTTCTTATTCACTCATCCATTACAAAACCAGGTCACTAACCTGTCATTTATCTTTGCAGAGGTATGAACGTTGATCTTAGAAACTTTGAACCAATCTGAACGTATCATCGGCTGAAGTTGACCAATGGCTGACATACAGAGGCGAGCCGCCTAATCCATAGAGTGAGACGAACTTTATTGTCATTTTGTACACACGGGGTGTATACAAAATGAAATATCGTTCAGTACAGCTCTCAAGATATTTGCATTTCTTCAAGTGCAGCAGTGATACAATGTAAACATGATGATCAAATGTAAACATAAGACTGAGATATTATTTACAATTTTTCCAACATTCAGTGTTTTTTTTTTTATTGATCCAATTTCTGTTTCTTTCTTGCTGCCATTTCACACGACAAGCATTTATTTTGTATTTCACGATGCATTAGGCGAAAACTTTCCCCCTTTTATTTCAATACAGTCTATTTAGCACTCATATATATGACAGACTTAAGCATGAAGGTATGTTGGCTAAAATATGTAGTATATGAGAAACAGAGAGATGCGAGCACGAGAAATCTTGAACTTTTTAATGCTTAAAAAATTATTATTAATGAAATATTGCAAAATATTGCTCTGTAGTGATGTTTTCTCCGTTGAGGTCTGAGGAAACCTTTCCTGGTTCTTGTGATTAAACTTAAAAGTAATGCTTTTCATTTCTTGCCCTTTTATTCTTTTATCGCGTATTACATGGTGAGGGGAAAACATGACCTGGAGC
>NW_015150656.1:249167-253145 GCF_000732505.1 Cyprinodon variegatus
TGTCAAAAGTTTGCTTTTCCTCTCCACTGTTGCTGCATGCATGCTCAGTGTGAGAAATTTCTGCAGATCCAATGACTAAATGCAAGTGAATATCTACTGTCGGCTCATGCCAGGAGGTGCGAATCCTGTGGCGTCAATGACTGGATGGAATCAGCTGTTTTTTTCTTAGGTAGAAAACGTTACATCGATCTGCCTGAAAGGTTTGGTTGAGCAGTCTCTGTAAATTACCTTGAGATGACGTGTTGTGAACTGGTGTATACTAATAAACCGAATTTAATTAAAATGGTGGTAGAAAGGCTGATATATTATCCCCGTCTGTTTCTGGACGCTTTCTTCTAATGAGA
Organism: Cyprinodon variegatus; assembly: GCF_000732505.1. Classification (NCBI taxonomy): domain Eukaryota; kingdom Metazoa; phylum Chordata; class Actinopteri; order Cyprinodontiformes; family Cyprinodontidae; genus Cyprinodon; species Cyprinodon variegatus. The sequence continues at coordinate 249,512 of NW_015150656.1, forward strand.
ATACGTCCTGGTTTGCCTGTCATGCTTATCAGGGCTGCTAATAAACAGCAAAACTCAAATAGATTAAATTTGAAAATGAATCAGTGTAATGACAACATTTTAAAAGTTCTTATTTACTTTCTGTTTTGAGAATGAAAAACCTCTTTACCTGTCAGCATGGCGCTGGGGGGCCCATTCGCATTTGGTGAGTGCTGCCTTTCAGAGATGCCTAAAAGATAAATGCAAATGTCTTAGTGTTAATAACAAACAATGCACAAAACAAAAACAGAGTATAAACCCGATAATTACCTGTCGATTTGTTGCCAGAATCAGGATTGATCTGCAAGAATATAAAAACAAGAATAACTTATCATGTGACATAAAAAAAGAACAATAAATGCAGGTTAAAACATTCAACCAGTTGTATAAAAACCAGCTGGACTATATCTACTAATTTATGGTTCTAAAGTAAATATTTAGGGTGACTTCTAACACATGCAGACCAAACATGAGCCCTGCAGTCAAACAACCTCAATAAAACACATTTCCTATTAGCTCAACATAAATATTAGACTTTACACTCTGCTAATACTTGTTTTAATACGAAATATTAATAGAATATTTGACTGTTTTAGCAAACATGGCTGATTTATTCCATTAGAAAAGTATAAGATAGCAGTGGAGTGCAAAAAATCCTAAATCTTTCATATATCTTTCCTTCCTTTTCACATGTCCAAACTCAGTATCATTATGCTGCTCTTTTTTTTTTTTATATCTTATTGGAAATCTGAACAGCTGCATGTTATACTTTCATGTTATATAAGCAGAAACATTGAACAGTTTCAGCATGGCCGCACCCAGTGCCAAAAATATCGACCAGTTACCTGCAGCCTGAAAGGATGAATCAGTGAAATCTGTCTTTCTGGGAGAATAGTTCACAGTAGCTTCCTGCTACTTTACCCTCTTTTTCTATACATTTTACAATTCCTTCAGATTTTCACAGTAAATTTGGATTTAAATGTCTTTAAAATGTCTGATTCTGTTTAATGTGTTGATATAGTTTGCTATCTTTGATTTCACAGTATTTTACATTCACTTCTCCGGTTGTAGTTTTTATAGTATGCTGATGGCGTCACATTTCTAATCCAGCATTCATCTAAAGCCAGCCGACCTGTCTGTTCCTGCTGGCAAACTCTGGCTCACTTGAAGCCAACATGTGTTTGAAGCAGTTTTCTGTTCACCCTGTTCCTGAAATCTGGAGGCATTCTTTAACAAAATAAATCAAGTTTGACATTTTGCGATTAAGGTTGAGGAATCTCATCTCATGCATTGAGATTTGTTAAATATTAATACACATTACAGCTGAATAGAGCTCAGGCTGAACTGCAGTTCAAGAAATACACACATTATTTCAGACACAATAAAATCTTCTTGTAGTGTAAAATCTTATTGTTAACACATAGTATTTGTTTCTCAACAACCACGCTGTCTCATTGACTGTAGTCTATTAATGAACATTGACTCATCTAATAGGCCTTACTACATAGCAGGTTTTTCTGCTTTTGGATCTAGTATGATTCACTCTCTTTGCTACACAAGTTAAAAAGAAATCAAACTACCAAAATAAAACATTCTTACTTTTTCTGTGGACCAGGTAAAGAAAAAAAAAATCTATTTCTTTATGATTTTATTTTTGTTTTGGGCACCTGGTGGATTTAATTAGATTATTTTTGCCACCATGATGGTATTAAAACTCTGTTTCCCCCCCAACTCCTGTAAAGAATCAGGTGGTTGAATTTGCAGCCAATTTCTATGAATCAGTAGTGAAAATAAAAATGAAAACCGCAGCGGTTTCCGTCCAGCTGCACTGAAAAATAAAAATAAAAATCTGCAACCATTTTTTTTTTTTTGCATTTATTTTATCCTGTTTAGTTACTTTAACATAATTGTTTTATGTCCTACCCTGCATTAAACAATTAAAGCAACTACAAATGATTAAGTAAATACTACAAACGGCTGCATTGTTTTTTCAGTGTGTGGGACGCACTCCGCAGGCTTGTTGTCGCGCGCTCATAACAAGACAGCACGTGCAATTAGAGAAAGTGAGGCTGAGTGGGTTTAATCTGTCAGTGTTTACACAACGGCTTCACAATGATTACCGAGGCTTTTTAAACCACATTCACTTTACAAGACGGAACAAACCTGGAGCTTCTCTGAGAGCCTGTTAAGTTGCGCACTTAAAAAAACAAAAACAAAGCAGTTGCATGATTTCAAAGCGAAAACACTAGTTCCCAAAAAAACAAATGTAAAAAGTTACCAGGTTGTTTGGAGCAGAGTCCATTGGAGTCGCGATTCTGTAGAGAATCGCCAGAACTCCGCAGAGCAGCAGGAGGAGCCCGGCGGCCATAAACTGCGCCATCCGTGTTCTGCGCTTTTCTCTCTGGAGCCGAATGAGGAGATGGCCCCCGTGTTCCCGGAGGTCTGCCTCTGCCTCTGGATCCGCTCCTCCCTCGAAAGCGCAGCAGCTGCTCTTCTCCTCCTCCATGTTTGTGATTTGTGATCGCGTCCCGACAGCAGGGCAGCATCTCCATTTATCAGCGCGCGGTCGCCCACGTTGAAAGCCGCGCGGCGTTGACAGGAGTCACGACTCTCAAAAGGAGTTTCACCCACGGCCGAAAATCACGCCCGGACTTCCTCTTTACGAGGACTTTGATGTTCCCGGGGGAGTTTAACTGAAGTTTGTTTTGAATGAATGAATGAATGAATGAATGAATGAAGAACATACCATTAACATAATTATGTGCCTGCAAATTCTTTTCCAATATTTCTGTTACTGATGACACATACATGATTGTCCCACTGGTTCATAAATTAGCTCTTACCTGCAGCTTTCTTTAAAAACTTTATAGTAAATTATGTTTTTTTCATGCACTTTTCTCCAAAGTACACCCCACCCTGTAGGATGCAGGTGGAAAAATACAATTTAGGGACAGTTGGTTTAGGATTTCTCTCTCTTTCATTGCTCGTTTTTTTAAGCCTTCATATATAAGAACTCATTTTACTGAATGCTGTTAGGATATCCAACAGCCTCTGTCAGGTAAATCCAAACTGCAGTCAATTCAAACCTGTATTTAACTGTTTTGTTTAAGAATAAGAGTGTGGGTGATTTGTAAAAGTAATTCAATCCAATATCACTGTGAAAGTTTAGATATAATTACATCATGATTAAAAATAAACACCAGGAAAATTGATCTAAATGAAAGTATCTTTTTTATCCAGATTTGCATGCAACTGTGCATCAAAAGTGCAAAAAAAAAAAAAAGTTAAAGGTAATTTTTCACTCAGCCAGCATATTGCACCATTAGATCTTTAAATGCTCTCTCTGCTTTTTTTCATAGTAGCTTCACCTCATCTGTTTCTGTTTGGCTGTGAGTCCATCAAGGAGAGAAATATCAGCTGTGCTGCTGCCATCAACACCTTTGTTTATAGATGTTGGAGATCAGCCTGTTTTTCAGTGTAGTCCTGTTTCTCTGACCGTGACTGGCTGGATGTGCTCTCTTCATCCTCTGACATGGGAGCTGGCTCGAAGCTGGTCTACCTGGCTGTGTGTTTCCTGCCTTTTGCAGCTGCTTTTTGTATCTATGCTTCTTTTTCT
>NW_015150656.1:253155-255195 GCF_000732505.1 Cyprinodon variegatus
CAGTAACAAAGTATTTGTACTTAGTTACTCCCCATCTCTGCTTTTCAGGGATATTTACAGTAGAGCGATACGGGAAATTCTGAATCCTAATCTATGTTTATAAAATAAAATATCATTTCAGGGGTTTCTGGGAATTCTTCATGTTCTGTTTCTTTGCAAAAGGAACCTAACCATAATTGCTTCTTCTAGCTCTTGTGTCAGATGCGCACGACTGAGTAGGATGGAGCAAGTTTAGCGTTACCTTTTATATCAGAAAGTATTTATAGATCAGTGCTTCTATGTTCCTTTTGCATGCCTGCCTCTGTCACCTTGAGCCCCAGCCTTCCTCAGCAAAGGTCCGCTCACACTGAGCCTGGTTCTGCTGGAGGTTTCTTCCTGTTAAAAGGGAGTTTTTCCTCTCCACTGTCACTACAAACATGCTTAGTGTGAGGAATTGCATTCAAGTCAATGAGTCGATGCAAACAACTGGTTTTCCTTATAGAAAACTGAATCAGTTTGACTGGATGATCTAATGAACTGTAAAGTGCCTTGAGATGATGTTGTGAATTGGCACTATAGAAATAAACTGAACTGAATTAAATTAAACCAGTATCGAAATATCCAACAGTTTATGTTCATGACATGAATAAAGTGATTTCTTTCCAGTTTTGGGGTATTTATGTGATGCAATGTTACACCACGTCCCTGTGTGCTAATTTAATCCCATGTTGGGTTGGTCTCTTTCTTTGACATTCTTTCTGTAGTGTTTGCAGTTGAGGGTGATGTCAGGGCTTTGCCTCAATCTCAGCTATGCTGGGCATCTGTTCAATTGACAGCTGGCATTAGATCAAAGAAAGGAAATTCCCACATTTCTGGTAACAATACATGGATGTCTATTTTTGTTTAGGAAAAAAGGACAGCAGCTTACTGAATCAGTTTTCCCTGAAAACACCAAGTAGCCTCACTGCATAAAGTGAACTAAATGTTTCTTAAATACGATATATTTGCACTTAATTTGAGTTGGTAAGTAAAATGATCAGCCTAATGATAAAGTTTACTTCACCTAAGATAAAGGAAAAAAAACAAAGCAACATAATTGCAGTATAATAAGTTAGGGACCAAAATTGGGGCAAATCCACATATTTTCATACTTTAAAAAAATCATTTACTGGATCAAATTTTGCAATAATCTGCCTTTCCCTCATAACTGCTTCCACCGCTGATATTCCCTCATTCTTCTACTCACTGCTGGCTTCTAAAATAGGCCCTGGCTATGTCGTGTCAAGTCAAAGATGGGAAAACTTCACGAAAAACAACAAATTAAAATAAATGGTTTTTGAAGCAGATTATATAAAATAAAGCTTGCTGACACTGGAATATCATTCACATCTAAGATGTGAGGTTTCTCTTTCTAAGAACTGTTAGAATGCTACAGCTATGAGACACGTCCAACCAAGAGCACTTTACGATGATTTTTTTTTAAAACATTTTTTCTCTGTTTTAAAGTTGTTTTATGTGTAAATAAAAGGTCAACTCTTAAATTGGGGCTCCATCTTAAATGATGCAAGACGTTTAAGGCTGGTACTACTCGTCCCTCTCTTATCCAGGAGGGGTCAGCAGTGACCGACGCTTCAGTTGGAAACAGTTTCACAACATCTGAGATCTATTGGTGGTGTTTTAGAAATGCAGATAATCTTCATCCATTAAAAGCAAAGTATCAGCATCTCAAACTTAAACACTTGCACACATCATTTAATGCTGCCATTAAACAATCAGCAGCAGATCCCTTATTAACTTTTACAAAGGATATGACTCAAAGACCAGGACTAATTTAGTCATATCAGCTGATGTGAGAATATCACAAGACATAATTTTCCCTGAAAAAAGAAAAAGTACCCACCCTAAAAATAACCGAAACGACTTCAAACAAAAAGAGTAATCTGATCAGCTTTTCTTATTATTTAACATTTCTGTTGTTGTGGAAAAGGCTGTTATAAACTGAACAATTTCCAGGGAAACATGTCTGAAACTTTGTGGCTGGAATTCAGCTGTTTTTCTAAT
>NW_015150656.1:257692-260940 GCF_000732505.1 Cyprinodon variegatus
GAGACTATGCATAAATTTGGCATAAAAACAGAATAGTTTTGTGACAAGCTGTGGAAACGTGTTTTTGACTATGATACGCAGTTTCAACAAATACTCTATGTTGGCTTTTAGGAGCTCAGATTAATGGTCTGCATCTGGTAAACTCCTTTAACAAACACATTCCAAATATAAGCATAATTTCTAATCCCAATTAAAAGTTGTATTCCTAAAATACTTGGGTGGATCAGTTGTAACTCATTGTCTATTCAGTGGTTTGATTATTCACTTTCAGTAAGCCTGTTTGAGCCGTTGGCTTTGTTTTCTGCTTTCAGCAGACATGAAAGGCTTCTGCCGCGGCCTACGGCAGATTCAGTCCACCTACTACAATGTACGGCATGTATTCACAGCTAATGTTGGTCCACCTCCCTTTTGTTTTGTAGATTTTTCCTTAATTTTTTGTTAACAAGAGATGGGCGTGATGGGAAACCCCAGAAGAGCAGTCCCGCAGCTACTCAAGCCAGCCTGCAGCTACTCCACAGTCAAGATAGAAAGATATCCCTTCATCGTTCTCTTCTACGGTTTGAACGTCAGTCTTTGCCTGATTTGACACTTTTCCAAAAAAGCAAGATAACAGGCCAGTGGCTGCATGTGCGTGATTCCTGCAGGAAGATTAAGAGAAACACCAAACAGTTAATCCCATTTTTTTATTTGAGAGTTGAGCTCTGAGTTTCAGGTCTTATTTACAGTTGCATTGTTGCGGTTCTGATTTCTGGGAGCTCCAACCGCCGATGTGGTAAAGTAGGAAATAAAAACAATTTTAAAAAAGCTGACGGCAACATCACACCCAGAGAGAGGGTCAGAGCTTGTTGAGTGACAGTGCACACACAATATCCTAGCTGTACAATAATCGTGCTACTATTCACATTCAGCTGTACATTAAGAATCCTATTTACAGTGATCACATTAGGGAGAGAGCCAGTACCTGAGGAGTTACTTCCACCATTGGGTTTACTCATTCACCAGAATAAAAAGATGCACATCCGTCTCAGAAACACCATATCCACAAGATCTATATCCAGGATTTTTACAGCTCTCTGCTCCTAATGATGCAACAACCCTGGAAGTGGTTGAAGGAAGTAGTGGGCTCCATGACAACAGGATCAACAATGGAGTTCTGTTTGTTCTAGACATTAAATGGCCTTATCATTTGCGTCACGCACCCACCCTCCACATTAATGTGAATCAATTTTTGAAAGGTTTGTCTTTGCTGAGGTAGGCAGCGAAGAGCAGATTAGATTAGAGTGTTATTGGTGTTTTTACGCAAGCCCAAGATGTGTCATTTCCCCTTGCAGCACCCAACATTGGGTGTTTGTAAAAGTTGACTATTGTTTCTTTAAGAGAAACACTCCTCTCAGATACTTCAAGTTAGCTGGCACACTTCAAGAAAAAAAAAAAAAAAGACAGGAAGCTATAAACAAAAAGGTGAGGTCAATTTACTCAGGCTCTCTCCAAAAGCACACCTGTACATGGAAACATAACGGCCGAGTGATTAATACCGTTCAACAGCACATCAGATTTAAAAACACCACAAAGAAACGCCTTGGAAATGTGCAGCATTTTCTCCCAAAAATAAAAACGAACCAATAAATAAAAAAAGAGAATAAAAATAATTCATTAAATAACAATCATTGTCTCAGTTTAGGATCACCTGAAAAGGGATCAGCGTCAACTTAAACTGTCCGGAGTCCATTTAAAAAAGGAAAGAAAAAAAAAATCTATGAAATGCTCCAAGTCCTCCGCCTTTTTACATTTACAGTACAACAGCGACCTCTGCAGGCCTGAATCTCATTCAACCTCATTATATTGGAACCATTTTTACCAATTACCCACTTCACAATCAAATATATCTAAAGAGGGCGATGATTCAGGTCAAAACGTCTGTTTTCTGTCAGTTTGCCAGGAGTAGTGATTTCTGCAGAGGAGCAGGGTAACAGAAGCAGTCACACATTGAGGAGCGGTAGATTTGGTATGATCCAGCAGCTTTACGTCGTCTGTAAATCTAGGAGTCTGAGTGGAGGCTGAATGGGGCGTTAAGCCTTGTAGTTGTTCGCCTGCGTGGTGAGGGCCAGCTGACCGTTGGGGGCCACCTCGGTGGCCTCGTCCTCCAGCAAGCCGGACACGTCTGCGTTGGGGATGCTGTCATGGTAGCTGCTAAAGCTGATGTTGTCCTCCTTCAGCTCAATGGTCCAGAAGGGGGCGTTGAGCTTGCGGTTCTGATACTCCCGGTAGGTGTACACGCCTCCCACGAAGCCCAGCAGCAGCAGCACCACCAGAATGATGACGGCCAGGATGATGATGTTAAACTGCGTCCATGAGACCTCGGTTAGGGCTGCTGTGGTGTTATCTGTGGGGCTGCTCAAGCTGGTCAGCAGGGCCTGGGTGGTGCTGCTGCTCGAGGCGTTGTCGTCAACCTCGTTGAATCTGAGAGCCGGCCTGCCTTTGGTTGCTGTGGAGGTGGAAGTGGTGCTGGTGAGAGATGACGTTGGGGAAGCGCCACTGGGCGGGGGGGGTTTGGTTGTGACCTCTGCTGGTGCTGGAATCAGTCGAGGGTCTAAGGAGAATAAAAACATTTGAAACTTCAGTGAATCTTAATTTGTAGCCTTAAGGAATTCACGCTGATGTAGGAAAGGTCCAAGAAATGATCCAGAACCGACTGGCCACTATTCTGGATCGTTCAATTGTCTTTAAAAATCAAAACACTAAATGCTGAATGCATGTCCAGCTTGCTGACAACAATGGTGTAACTATCGGTAAGAGGAGTATGCAGTTGCTTAGGGGCCCTGGCCTCCTATTAGGGTCGGGGGCCCCTTCACTGACACCAGGTAGGCCCCCTACACAATTCTGGACAAGGATGTCTCTTTGCAAATATAATGGTGCAAAAAAATCATCTTAAACCCACCTGACACTAAACTGAATGACCGGACCGTATAAATACCCCAACACATGGCAGACTTCAACAGGATGGTGAGCGAGACAGTGGTACTTTTAATTATTATGTTAATAATGCGTATAGTTCATTAGACGGTTGGTAAAAAATACACTCCTATTGTTGGAATAATTATGTATAAGATACTTAATGTTTGTTCTTATGATGTGTAATGTCTGACATATTACTGTTCCAGAGAGGTGTTGCACAAGCAGTATAGGTCAACTCTCAGGAAGTATTGCTCAAGCTTAAAGAAACCAGGAGGTTCTCGGACCATTTGACC
>NW_015150656.1:261529-269758 GCF_000732505.1 Cyprinodon variegatus
GCAGCAGTGCTACCCACTGTGCACTGAACTGCCCATGCATTATATGTAATTAAGTTATTTTAAGAGTAAATAAACTCATTCCATTGGCAAATCCTCTTATTACCTGAGCAACTTAAGGGTAAATACACTTGATTTAAGACATTTGTACTTATTTCTAAGTGTACCAATTCACACAGCAAAAACAATCTAGAAATAAGTAAAACATTTTTAAATCAAGTGTATTTACTCTTAAGTTACGCAGGTAATGAGAGGATTTGCCAATGGAATGAGTTTATTTACTCTTAAAATAACTTAATTACATATAATGCATGGGCAGTTCAGTGCACAGTGGGTAGCACTGCTGCCTTGCAGTCAGAAGGTTGCGGGTTCGATTCCCGGGGTCTTTCTGCATGGAGTTTGCATGTTCTTCCTGAGCATGGGCGTGGGTGTTCTCTGGGTAATCTAGACAGCAACCCTCGCAACCCCGCTTGGAATAAAGCGTGCTAGAAAATGGATGGCATATTATGCACTTGAAATTATACAATCTTATTCTAAATGTAAATCGTCTTGTTTCATTGGAAAAGTGTCTCACTTACCTCCGCAATTCAAGAAAAAATTCACTTATTTTAAGAAAAATCGATTTATTTAGATTTCAATTTTTTGCACTGAGCTGATCACTTCCAACCTTAATTGTTTCTGAGGTCTTTGAAGGAGGCGGCCTACATGGCAGGGTTATCACTAAGATGTTTTTATCAAGCATGTTTTTAAAAATATTTTATAAAAAATATAAATGTTATAAAACATTTTCTAGTATTCCAGAAGGATATTGAAACTACAACTACAACTTTATGTTATCAAATTCATCTTAAAAGCAGTTAACAGAGACACAGGTTGTGTATGATTTAAATGCAGGGAGGATCCATTTTACAGTAAAATATTATATTTATATCCAACTGGTTGATTCAGGAGGATCAGTGGAATCTTTATACATGTGTGGCTCATGCTGAATGGGAAAACAGAGGAGAGTCTCTTCTCTCTCTGACTGCAAAAACTGGCTACAGCTGCTGTGTTTTCGAGGAGGGAGGGTCTCGCTCACTCACTGCTGTTTAAGGACCCTAAACTAAGAGCTAAGGGTGAATGTGATGTCACCAGCAGTTCCCTCATATTTATGTTTAGGTAAAGGTTTATAAAAATACCATTTACACTGCCATAATGCTCATTAAAAGTAGTTGCATTGTGCTTTTATAAGTTTTAATGTAGCCATTAAAAGGAGGGAGCCTTTTTCTAAAATCAGCGCCTCGGTTTTAAAATTAAGAACAACCCTCAGCATCCTCTTCATCAGAGTGTCTTCAGCACTGAATGATGGCTTTATTCAAAGAGCAAGTTAAAAATCGGATCAGTTTATCTATAAAACGTCAACCCACAACGTGTCAGTTCAATTAAATCATCCAGACTGATTGGTTAAAAGCTTTTCATCTCAGGAAACCTAGCAGATTGCAGTTGAGTTGTTAACTGGCAGCATTCACTCCTCATGGATGAGCATGTGGTGACAGTGGAGAGAAAAAACTCCCTTTTAACAGGAAGAAAGCTCCAGCAGATCCAGGCTCAGAGTGAGCGGCCATCTGCTGAGGCCGACTGAAGTTTGATCATATGGAAGCAGACGCACAAAAAACACAGAAACAAAGTTGCATCTGAATGAATCACAGAGCTTCAGAGGCCAAACATAACTGTTAAAAATAGCAAAGGAAGGGTGGCTGAAAACTGGGTCATCAACAGGATTACAAATCCTAAAACAGAAGAGCTGAAAAAGAAACTAGCTGTAACATCGGCCTAAACAAAGAAATATTAGGGGAACTAAATGAACTGAACCTGTGACCTAAAGAGGGATCTAAATTTATCTGAAATGAAGCGACGCATCAAAAAGCAAAAAAGTTATTTCCTATGAAAATAGCCAGATCCTGAGTCACAAGCTGCTCTCCTTACACAGTTTTTAGTCACTCTTTGTCCTTGTTAGACAACAAATAATAATGTTAGATGTTAATAACATTAAAAGATATCCTGAGGTTTTCGCCTTACTTAGACGGGTGCAGTTGTGTGCTCTGGCGTCCCCCACGAACCCGGGGGCGCACTCCTGGCACCGCGACCCAGAGGTGTTGTTTATGCAGCTGAGGCAGGTGCCACTTTTAGGGTCACAGAGCTGGGGGGGCCCCTGAGGGTCTGCGTTGCCGCTGCAGTCGCATGGCACACAGGTCCCTGAGGCGTTGTAGAAACCAGGGCTGCACTGGTCACAGTGTGGGCCGCTGTAGTGGGGAAGGCACTGGTCACACACTGGAGAGCCACTGGCATCTGAAGGAGAAGAGAGAATACCACGTCAGCTCAAGGTAAACAGAGAGGCTGGAAGACACTTTAATGAACAATAAGTCAACGATCCTCTAAAAAACTGATTCAGGGTAAAAAAACCTCTCAAAGAAATACTTTACAAATGAGCAGATTTACATGGATTCTTTCATATGAAATACATGTATAAAAACTCAACACGTTGCTTTTGCCACTAGGGGGAGTAAGAGGACAAGCTGTAAATGTGGGAGCCATGTTGTGGTTTATTATCCTTCCACAGCCTGCTTTCCCTCAGATGCTTCATGAAAACATGGACTGCTGTGTCTCCTGAGCCCAGGTCACACCCAGGCACCTTCTGTCCTATACCCTGTGGAGAGCAGGGAGCCTGGCATGGAGGGCAAGTGGAACATTCAATACATGTATAGAGAATTCACGAAAAGAAGAAATCTGAGGAATGCATAAAATAAATGCAATCTTAGACTGAAATGTGCTTTAAATGAGCAGATTAAAACATAAATGCATCTGTAAAGGAGAGATAGGGATGAATCCTCCCTCATTATCATATAGACATAAACACAACACATGTGGGAAGATGTTTTGGAAGCAAACTTTACACCCCACACACACACACACCCACACCCATAGGAAATATAAAATAGATTCAAGGCTTTATGTGTGTTTCTCATTGGACTGTTTGGTCCTTTATTCTGAAAATTCCAGAAACAAAGCACATTTTATAGATTCGATGTAGATTCTGATTTCATTCCCACCACTGGTGGTTAGAACAGGTACACTCTGCTACCAGGAGTCAGCTTTCCTTCATGGTAATATGACACTGAAACACCTTCTGCCATGGAGGTAAGGAGATGCAGTATTAAAGGGCAGCACCATCACTGCTCCGTGCCCCAGAAGACAAAGCTTTTCCCCAAACATCGTCTTATTGACAATCAACAAGTTCCTGACACGTCTGCTTGGGCCTCTGTAGGGGTTCCTATGGAGCGAAGGGAACAAGCAGCAGGGGAAAATAAATCCTTCACTCTGAAAGTCAAAGGTGGGATCTAAGCACACTGCAAAAATTATCTAGAAATAAGTACAAATGTCCTAAATTAAGTGTATTCACCCTTAATTTTAGTATAATTGCTGTTATTTATTCTTAAAATAAGATAATTAGATAATATGCACTTGTAATAAGACAATGCAATTGCTTGTTCTTAATTTAAATGTAAATAGTCTTGTTCCAATGGCAAAGTGTCTCACTTACCTCCTCAATTCAAGACAAAATGCACTTATTTAAAAAAAAAAAAAATAGCTTATTTAGATTTCAATTTTTGCAGTGCAACAGTTGGAATCAAAACTTAACGCTCACATATCAGTAATGACTGTGGAACAATACGATTTCTACATATATGAATCAGCATTAAGTCTGGTGGGGGAAAAAAAAGTGGATTTAAATTGTTCTTTTATTTGCGGTGGGGTTAAAAAGTTTGACCAAATCTGACCCACAGGTGGTCAGAGTGAAACATACAAGCTCAAACATGAACTTGGAAGCTCAGTGGGTTTGTTTTAGTGGGACTGCCTGGTAGATAAAGGCAGGCCTTCTGATTAGCCTGCAGCTTTGAATGCTTCCCCAGGCTTGATGGGATTTGGATGTCCTCCAGCTTGTTTATGCAAGAGTCCCACTAGGCAACAATGCACCTTTTTCCCCCCTGTAATAACAAACAAGCACATGTTCCATTTGAAACTTGGGTTTTTTAGCCTAAAAATAAGCAGAGCCGGTTGGTTTGCAGCAGCGAGGGTTTTCAGTAACTCTCTACCTGTTGTTTCTACCATCCTCTGGTTACAGACTACCTACAGGAGACTTGAAGGTTACCTTCTGCTCTTTCTCACTTGATGGTTCCAGTTCAGCCCTGCATGTCTTCACATAGAGCCTGATGGCTGCAGGTATGGTTTGTTGCTCCACCTGCACCACCATGGACTGTTACATGAGCTCTGTTATGGTGGATGTCAGTGTTTCTGGTAGAAATGTTTTCACGTCTGAACAGCTAATTTTGTGTGTGATCAGCTGGTTCTAGTTGTTATTAAATGCGTTGTGTCTTTAAATGCAATCTTGCAAAATAAAATAAAAATTCAGGGTCGACCACAACTCTCACTCAGACCCAATGTCCTTTTTTTGATCATTAATCTAATACATTTTTTTTCTTTGTTTTGGTAAAGTGGTTATCTGGCCAAACTCCTTTATTTCTCCCCATCAAGCTGAAATAGGCTCCAATCTACGACTAAAACGATTAATTGCGATTAATCATTTATGTAAATATGTTAACTTGAGGATAGCATCGAAAACATTTTAGCCCGTAACTTCAATACTACAATATTAAATAACATGTAGTTATTTCATGCTATATTCATTGATATAGATAGAAATTCAGGTTTTCCTGGTGGGGCTGGTGTCTATGTCTGTCTGTCTGTAAGTGAAAGGCAGAGACACCATGGACAGGTCACCCGTCTATTGCAGCTAAAATAATTCATTTCTAAATAAACTACATTTAATTCATTATTTTAAAAATAATATTAATTATTAAATGGGTCTTTAGTAATAATTTATTGTGCATGAAATGATTGAATTAGATTTTTAAAAAATTGAGTAAAAGTTACATCTAATTATTTAATTATGTATTGCGGCCCTTCATATTACCGGAAGGCCGGTATTTTTGGCTGATATTAGAAGTTTTCATTATTTCAGTATCAGCTGGTACCTGAATCTGGCACATTCACTAGTTCATCTAGCAGGTAAACCTTGGGATCATGTGAAGCACATATATGCTGCTCTCTTCATTTTCTATCCATTGTTGTTTGATTTGTTAGCTTTTTTAGGGGTTTAAACCGAGACTTGTGTAACATGGGATATTTTTATGATGAAGAGAGGAAGAAAAAACATGAACAAGAAAAAAACTTGACAAATAAATTTAAAAAATTAACATGAGATGTCTGTTTTTTTTTCCACTTAAGATTCAATTTTTCCTTTATAATATAAATGTATACATGTAATTCCTTATTTTCCTTCCTGTTAAAAAGGAGGTTTTCCTCTCCACTGTCGCTACAGGCATGCTTAGTGTGAGGGATTGTATTTGAGTCGATGAGTTGATGCTATCAACTGGTTTTCCTTAGATAGAAAACTTTGAATCAATTTGACTGGATGATCTGTGCTATATAAATAAACTATATTGAAATTTAATTGAAATTATACGTATGTGCATTTTCCATTTTGTAATTTCCTTGGTGGGTAGCACTGCTGCCTTGCAGCAAGAAGGTTCTGGGTTCGATTCCCAGTCTTTCTGCATGGAGTTTTCATGTTCTCCCTGAGCATGCATGGGTTCTCTCCGGGTACTCTGGCTTCCTCCTACAGTCCAAAAACATTACTGTTAGGTTAATTGGCTTCTCTAGAAAATTCTCCTTAGGTGTGAGTGTGTACGTGAGTGGTTGTTTGTCTCTGTGTTGCCCTGCGATGGACTGGCGACCTGTCCAGGGTGGACCCCGCCTCTTGCCCATTGACAACTGGAGTAAGGTACCAGCACCCCTCGTGACCCCACTTGGGATTAAGCATGTTTGAAAATGGATGGGTGTTACTTTACCGAAAGTATGTTTTTCAGTTAATTGAAAAAAAGAATTGATAAATTTATGGATTTCTAAAATAATAAATTGGTGCGGCCCTACTTCGATCGCAGAGTGGACTTTGCAGGGTCTTAATGAAAAAGGTCAAATGACACTAAAGCAAGAAATAAAGTAGCTGAGAAAAACTCTAAACATCAGAGAACTGTGGACCACTGGATCCACATTGGAACCAGTCAGTTGTGTACCTGATCCGTATCTGCGTGGTTCTGGCCTAGTTTGCAGTCTCTAGTGTCGTCATGTGACTGTTCTCCAGCAGGGAGCAGGCTGCTCCTCATGATAAGCTTGATTTAACCTCTGCTGGGGGTTCAAAGGCATCAGCCTGCTGAGTTAGGTTATATAACCCTGAGAAAGGAGCTGCTCTGCACAGCGCTGCGTGTGGCCCATCGGCCTGAACCGCTTCTTCCTCCATCGTATGACGTTTGAGGGCGCACACACACGCGTGCACGCAAAGGTCCGGTAACGGAGGTCTTTTGAAGCTCTGTTTGTCTTAGAGTAAAAGGAGGAGACATGTTTGGGAAAAAGGAAGGGACCGAGATGATCTGCTGATCCTCAGGAGGAGCAGACAGAAGCAAACCAAACTCCACCACTGAGTACAGACACAATCACACATGGATGATTTAGTATGTGTGACCCACATTCTGTACTGGTGCATTTCTCTGAGAGTCTACAGGGAGTTATTTTCATCAACTACATCAGCCACATCACCACATCTATGATCAGCCATGTTTTCCTGCATTTGTGCAAATATCTGTTGCTGATGAAGGAACCACCAGCTGCGTTGTGAGCCATATTTCCAGCAGACGAAGGAAAGGTCCAGAAAGGACATTTTGATCATCCATCTCTCACACAGCCTCTCCTGCAGTGATGCTGTCTAAACACAGAGTGATGCTTCCCTCCCCCCCAGTCTGTTCCTTCCAGTCTCTGAAATGGCCCAGCTGTGCGAAGCCTGGTTCATGTCCCTTCCACTCCCCTCCCATATTTTGCATCCTCTGCCGTGGCCCTGGGCAGAGGCAAACTAAAGCTGACAGCCTGAGTTCACCAGAACGAGGCCGTTTCTACGCAGGGACCCACTGACGGCGGGTGGCAGAGCTGCCAATGATTGGGCCAGGAACGGCGAAGTGATGCAGAGCTAAAGGAAAGCCCACTGAGCCATTAGCAGACAAGGTTCACACAGAGCGGCATGGAGATGGGCTGCGATCTAAATCAGAGAGTTGTTGTGATGTTTGAACCTGATGAGGTGAACCCATAAAAGGAAACCAGCAACACTAAGCACAAACCACACTGTAATATTTAGCCTTTATTTACTTTCTTACATCATCTGAAACTACTGAAAGACATAAAATACATAAAACCATAACATAATCTTCATATAATCATGGTTTTAGGGGAACCTTATAAAGTCCCATTTTCTGTGCTTCACAAAGACACAAATTAAGGCTCAAAGTCTGGTAGAGCACCAAATAATGATTACAATTGAATGTTATTGATCTCACAATGGAGAAATTCACTTCTGCATTTAACCCATCCCCTTGGGGAGCAGTGGGCTGCCATTGTGCGGCGCTTTGGGTGCAGTGCAGGGTAAATGGTCTTCTTCGGGAACCCAGAGTGCAGGCTGGGGGGAACATACAGGGTACTTGCAACCTTCTTTGAGCACAAGCACACTGCTCTAACCACTAGGCCAACACTCCCCCACGGTAGATTTGATTTTGAGTGGAGTTAAACATACTGATAAAATCCATCACCAGTCTGGTTGAGGTCTCAGAATCTGAACCTGCTCATGTCCCTCGTACTTATCACAGGACCAGGGGAGATCTCTCCTTTCAGGCGGTCGCACCGGCGCTCTGGAACGATCTTCCGCTTTCCGTGAACTTACTTACTTTTTAAGAGCGGACTAAAAACTTGTTTAGGAAAGAATTTAATCATAGTAGATTAAGGGAGGTTTTATGACCATGTCTTTTGAGACTGTAAATGTATTTTCATTTGTATTTTAATTTTATAAAGCACTTTGTGACCTCTATGTCTGTGAAAGGTGCTATATAAACAAGCATTACTTATTTTCTTATTGGATCTCTTTCTTTGCATTAGCTCTTTAACCTAACTCCGCCAGATGGATTTGCTCCGCATATCCATCTGGAAACCTTCCGTTTAAGTAATTTTGGGAAGGGGCGAAAATACTGGTTAGCTGATTGGCCTATGTTGGTGATAGACGCGCCAAATAAACCAATCAGATCAACGAAGCATATG
>NW_015150656.1:270987-273451 GCF_000732505.1 Cyprinodon variegatus
CGTCATACACGATATAAATATAAAAAATATTACCGCGGATGTCTGGGGGACAGTGATTGGCCTACATGTTCTGAATGCTGGCGTACCATAAAGTATAAATTATGAACAGTTTGGTTTGTGCCTTTAAGTCGTTGCCCATAGGAAGACGTTACTTGGATATAACCTAACGGAATATCTTCAGAACGACTCAAAACGACATAAAACTCATATGGGTGAGTAGAATGTATGCATGATGTAATAACGTAAAATCAAGGGCCCAATGTGAAAAAAACCGGCGTTCCCCTTTAACAGGGCTCAGCTTGTTCCTGTTTCTAAGGAAATCTACAATCATCTCCCTTGTTTTGTTGACATTTAGGATCAGAAGATTGTTTCCACACCATGCCACAACACTCTCTGTTTGTACATCTGTCATGCAACCAGTGACTGCAAACTCATCTGGTATTTCTGCAGATGACAGGACTCTGTCTGGTATTGGAAGCAGAGGTATACAGAATATACTGTCAGGGTGACAGCAGTCGTCTGATGTAGGATATCGAAGGGTTGTTGGTTCAAACCCCCCGCTTTGGGTGTCATTGTGTCCTGGGGCAAGACCGCAGCCTTACTTCTGTCAGTGAACCCCAGAGCAGCTGTGGCTACAATGTAGTTTGCCACCATCAGTGTGTGAGTGAATGGGTGACTGAATGAATGTAGTGTAAAGCGCTCTGGTCACGTCCCCTGACATGAAAATCATACGGAAAGTGTTTAGAATTAAGTTACACAGCAGACCTTCAGTTTCATTTTCTCCAGACGGGAACATTACAACTGAAAAAACTGCCACTTTTTCCATTAAGCTCAATAGTCTGTGACAAGGACAAGACATGTAGCAGCATGATTGTCAAGAAACCAGTCACTTCCAACGGCACATAACGTGTTGTTCAATGGATTTCTTCAGAATGATTCAGGAAAAGGACATGATGTTTGCATCTAAGATCAAACCTTCAGTTGTTTTCTTGAGAAACGACTGATACTAGAGCCTGAGGGGGATGAATGGGGTCATACAGGAAGTCAGGATTCATCCCACATTCTCCAAAAACATTCAACTTTGACTGCTCCACAGGTTCTTCATTACTGTTGTGAAAGTGGACAAGCTGCAGCCATATTTAAGCGTAGATTTCAAATTGAAGTGCCTCTTCTGTAGGAACATCTGATCCCCTCAGCTACCAAACAAATGTAATGAACTCATGTTATGCTGTGCTTCACTGCCTGCTATAGAAATAATAAAATCTTTGCTTATTGTTTAAAAGTTGTTCAGGAACTGATAGAATGGCGAGATCCCAAATCCGAGCTCAGTGTCAGAAGATTGTAGAGTTATTTAGATGTTCCTGGTAATAACGCAGGTCCCTGCATGTCATTAAGCTATAGTAATCATCCTGGGGCGCAGGCAGAGCTGTGCCTTCCTGCTAGGACATGCCCCTTTATGTCGGAGTGTGAAACATAAAGCCGCTGTTCCATTTCCCCCCCTAGATTTCTACATCTGTGTGACTTAAGACGAGAAGACCGAACATGATGAAATCAGGGTTCTGTCACACCTTCAAAGCTGGAACGGCAAAAGCAAACTGAGCGACTGCTTAGAGCCACATGGTGAGAAGACTGACAACAGCAACTCCACAGCTTTAGTCAGCTTATAGAAGGCGTGGGAGCGATCTGATCATCTGACTTTGGATTGCAGAAATAAGTATAATTGGCAGAAATAAAGGGACCCAAAATTAAATGTAGTTTAGATTTAAATGTTGCTTTAAATGTTCTGAAAAGCCTACAGAAATTAATGCTGTTAAGTTCATTGTTTTCTATCCAGAAAACCAAAGTAAATTAAGTCTATTAAATAGCTTTGGGTTGTTTCAGAAACTAACACAGTGTCCGGATAAAGAGATATCGATGACTTGATTACTAGGCGGACCTAGATAGACTGTTAACCATCCACGGTCTGTGAACGTCAGTGACTGATAATCAAACGCTCCCTCTCACTGAAGAATGTAGATAGAGCCATCAGCTGTCAGCTAAGGTCTGCTTACATACTAGGAGCTTTAACTCCTCATTACATTAGAGAAAGATGTATGGCCGACCTAAACTCTGCTCTATGATGGACCAGGACTGGGCCAAGGTCTAGTCCAGTCTCAGGTTCATTCATCGCTGGGGGTGTTATTTAATAAAGGATATCTCTCACAGTTTAATGAAGACTTTCAACTAGAGCAGGGGTCACCAACCTTTTTAAGGCTGAGGGCTACTTCATGGCTACCGAGTCAGAGGAAGGGCTACCAATACTGACCGATGAACTGGAGGGATCAGTGTTCACCTACAGTAAATCTCATCCATAAAAACTCATTTTTATTCTTATTTTATCCTCTTTTATTCATTTCTAATTTTCTTTTTAATATTGTCATTTTGAAACCACTGAAATATGATGAAATAGTTAACATGATGAAAT
>NW_015150656.1:275026-282618 GCF_000732505.1 Cyprinodon variegatus
AGGCCGATACCGATAGGGGGCCGATTATATCGTGTATCCCTAGTAAAAAATTTTCTTTCTAAGGAAACCCAGCTGATTGAGACAGGGAAAAAAGATCTTTTCTTTCTTGCTTTTTGGTAACATGCTAAATTTTTGATTTGACGTTTTTATATTTTTTTCACTTTTGATTTTATTGTATATTAGCTTTAGTTTAATGACAAACATGGTTATGGTTATGACGGTGAGCTTTCAAAAACATTCTGAGCAAAGTGGTTATCATTAGATGGCTGTGTATTTATGTATGCTTTAAAACTTGTACTGTGAAAAACAATAAAACCAAATATGGAAAACGTTCCTTTATCTCTGCTTCTGTCTCCTTGAACCCCAGTCGGCCTCGGCAGATGGCCGCTCACACAGAGCCTGGTTCTGCTGGAGGTTTCTTCCTGTTAAAAGGGAGTTTTTCCTCTCCACTGTCGCTACAAGCATGCTTAGTGTGAGGGATTTATGAAGAGTTAATGAGTCGATGCAATCAACTGGTTTTCCTTAGATAGAAATCTTTGAATCAATGTGACTGGATGATCTGGTAACTGTAAAGTGCCTTGAGATGACATGTTGTGAATTGGAGCTATAGAAATAAACTGATTTTATAATTGAATTTTAACAGGAAGAAACCTGTAGACACATATAAGGAAGATAGATAGCCCTGATCTTAGCATTATTATAACCCAATATTATTGTAAAAACAAGTGTTGGATTATTTTTATGTGAATATGTTCATGTGAATAGTTTTAATATTTATTTTACAATGAAAGCATGACATCAGTGAAGCTGCAATTATGGTGACTTTACTGCACAGTAGGGGTGTGCAAAATAATCGTCATGATGATGCATCGTGATTCTAATTTTCGTGATCTACTGCATCGATTCTTGACACCAAGTATCGATTATTAATAAAAAAAATAAATAAATAAAATTGCATGAATGGTTGGCGAACATCAGCCAAAAACAAGTGTAATACAACTTCCAGTCCAGTAGATGTCGCTGCGGATGTGTTGAAGCACGCTGCCTTGTGTCACAAGCATTTCCGGCCGCGGGATACTGCGCCGAGTCATTCAAAAACATAATATGGAGGAGAAAATATTGCAATGCATCGCAATAATTCAAGTATCGTGATGCATCGTGATAGAATCGCATCGTGGCCTGTGAATCGTGATTTGAATCGAATCGTGACGTCTTTGGCAATACCCACCCCTACTGAACAGCAGTAACTGATAGGAGGAGGTATGACGTGATGATGAGAGATGAAAAAAAAAAAAACAGGATTTCCATTGGATGCCAGGTTTAAAGCTTCAGTTTACCTGAGAATCTACAAAACACACATTAGTCCATTTCAAGTAGAAGGATCAAACAATTTTTTGTATTTTCTACCATTTCAGTAAAAATTGGAATATACTTCTAAATAACATCTTAAATGTCTTATCTTCTCGGTTTAGAGTATTTTGGGGGGTATATAAAGTCACCAGTGACTTGGATAAAAAAGTTTTTTTATTTAAAGGTGTGCAATATATCACAAACCCAAAGGCCAGCTTATACTCTCCAAGAACGATTCTCTTTCTTAGGTTTAGGATATTTTTAACCGTCCTCTGGGCAGAACTTTTAGCCGGTGTCATGTACAACATGTGGCATGAATAAAAAATTTGCTGGGCATGGTTAATGCACAAAAGCTTTATCCTGTGTGTCAGCTGTAGTCAGAGGCTGTGAAGGCTTCCCAGGAGCACCGAGTTATTTATTGAGGTATGAAATATTTCAGCCAGAGCAAACTGTTTTTGAAAAATGGAAACCAATATATCAGTCCTTGCAAAGTGAGCAGAAGCCTCAATAAGTCTGGAATTTATTTGAATTCCTTTTACATACAATAGCTCCAGATCACATCATCTGCCTCGAGGCACTTTACTAAATTTGTTGGATCATGTAGACTGATTTTAATTGTAGGAAAAACTAAAAGGAAATGATCTCTCTACATCTGACTTCAGATCATGCTGTATTCCCCAATAACAAATATAATAAAAAAGATTTTCCTGTTTTATACTTCATTTACAAAAGGAGATTATTTTCAAAGTGACATCACATTAAATTCCTGCTGAGGTCTCCTGAAGTTCACATCTTTTGGGACATGTTTGCTCCGTGTGTTTCCGTCTGAGCAGCCGTGGGGAAAAGGCCTGGGTCGGGTTCTAACAGGAGCTGTCAAACCTGAGCTTTGTTAATCTGCAGCACATTGACCGCTGAGCCCAGGAGAAGGCTGCAGCTCTCCATCTGCCCCTGCTTTAGAATGGGAAGACATATGGCTTCTCAAAGTGCCACCCCCACAACACACAGTGCCCCCTCTGCCCCCCTCCCTCTCTGCTCTCTGCCCCTGGTTGTTGGCTTAAGCATCAAGGCCTGACTGCTGGTAGGCGAGCAGCAATCCCCCATTACACACAGGACAGAGGGGGCGATACGTTCATCTTATATAAGGCTGAAAACTGGATTAAAGATCAGGGCAGGTTGTCACAGCAGTAAATTAGGACCAGAAAACGATTGATAAAGCTAAAGCCCAGACGTCCTGAATGCATCTCCATCCATCCTCTCATCAATTCTAAGCAGTGTCTCTGTTCCTGATGGAGAGAAGCGCCCGTACGCCGCCATGATGCCTCATTCCATAAATTTTAGATCTGAACTGAACAAACCACCTTCTTCCACATGTTGCAAACCGGGTGTCTAATGGCTTCCTGTTTTTTTATTTTGTTTTTATTTTATTGAACTTCGTTGATCTCACATTGAAGAAATTTACCTCTGCATTTAACCCATCCCCTTGGGGAGCAGTGGGCTGCCATTGTGCGGCGCCCGGGGAGCAATCAGGGGTTAAGGCTCTTGCTCAGGAACCCAGAGAGGAGGCTGTGGGATTCGAACCGGGGAATTGCAACCTTCTCAGAGCACAAACAAACTACTCTAACCCTCTAGCTCAGGCATCCCCAAAGTCGGTCCTGGAGGGCCTCTGTCCTGCAGGTTTTAGAGGTTTCTGTGCTCCAGCACAGCTTATTTACATTGGTAGCTGATTAACAGGCTTTTGCTGAACTTCAATAATCAGGATGGGCTGTGCAAGAAAAACTTGCACAGCTGTTTCTGATGCATGGATAATGTCGTCCCATCTACAAGGTGATTTTCATTAACAAACTTCTGAAACCTAAACCCGAATATTTGACTGTGAGATCTGGTGAACTGTATAGTGTCTTGAGATGACATGTGTCGTGAATTGGCGCTTTATAAATAAACTGAATTGGATTGAATAGCTGGATTTATATTGAGATGAAATACTTCAGAGGCGTATTGACTCGTTCTGCTCATCTGGAGGATACTGGCTGGACTGAGGAGATCAATTCGACTATTCTTTATTTTGATCATTCTCCCTCCTCTATCCAATTATGTCAAACTTTAGAACAGGGTTTGAATACTTTTGTAAAGCCACAGCTTATGTATATCCGTCACGTCGATCGGCCAGTAGTTACTCCCAACGTCCCTTTTAAGCCGTAAAGTGGGCAGTAAATCCTGTAATTACTGTGGAGCTGTGGGTTAGCAGTTAGAGGAAAATGTCTGTGGCTTTAATTTGGGTGTCGCTGCTTCTATTTGTTCTAGCTCTATAAATATCCAGTGAAGGGATTGTTGATCTTTATGTTCAGCAGTCCAGATTCGGTTTCTAGATAAAGTAAAAGGACCAGAACAAGTGATGAGCAAATTACTTCCAACTTATAAGCAACAGAAACAACGCGCAATCATTTGCCTTAATTTCCTTTCATATACAGTAATTCAATTATTCTTCTTTATATAAATAAGGAAAATAAATAAAAAGAGCTGAAGCTGTAAAGCTGGAACAGCTGAGGTAAATCTGACAGCTTCTCAGAAAGCTCTATGAAAACAGAACTGCCTGTCAATCAGCTGCAAAAGGAAACAGCATTTTCACATTTCTTTTACAAATATTGTTCTTTTTTATTAACTGAATTGATTTTTTTTTATTGTTTTTTTTAAAACTCCATGTTTTGAACCAATTGGAGCTTTAAAGGAGTCTGATTTGGAAAAGGGTCTAACAAATTTCTACCAATGGTTAAACATTAGAGTTGACAGAAAAAGATCATTTTGTCCCTTCCTTTGAAATGTTATGTTGTATTTTGGCTTTAAAAGTCCTTAAAATGAGGCTCAGTTTTGTTTGTAGCTCCACTTGACTGTACGACCCTACAACCTGGGCATGCTCCTGATGAGGTGGCCGATGGTCTCCTGAGGGATCTCCCCCAAGACCGGGACTAAAGCATCCACCAACTCCTGGAAGGATGCAGGCATGATGTCCCAGATGTTCTGTTATTCAGCAACAATTTGAGGCAATCGCTAAAATCAGATGTTTTCTGGGATTTTCAGAAAATGTTCAGGGATGTCAGTTCACCGTTCACGAGCAAGGAACTTGTCTGGGACTGTTTTTTTTTTTTTTAGAATATTTTTTAAAGATAAAAAAAAAAAAAAAATCAATATTTTATTTTACTAAATAATAATTTAGTACATTTTATCTATCAATGCTTTTCCAGTTTTGTGTTAATTTAATTACAGGTTGGAATTTATCATTTTCTTTAATGAGAAGATATGATAACCTTTACACTGCAAAAAATATAAATCTAAATAAGTCATTTTTTCTTAAATTAAGTGCATTTTTTCTTGAATTGAGGATGTAAGTGATACACTTTGCCAATGGAACAAGACGATTTACATTTTAAAATAAGAAAAAACTATTGCTTAGTCTTATTTCAAGTGCATATTTTCTAATGATCTTATTTTAAGTGTAAAAATACTCATTCCATTGGCAAACTATCTCATTTACCTGCTCAAATTAAGGTTCAATATACTTGAGTTAAGAAATTTGTACTTGATTTCAGATCGTTTTTGCAGTGTAGACATAACTGTATATATGTGGATCTTTGTTTTCTTGAATATGTGATTCTATCAAGCGGTTCACATGTTGATGAAGTCAAATGTTTCTATATTTGCCTTTAAAAGGTTCTCTATCCGGCTTTTTCTTCCAAATTCAACTATAGGCAGATATATGATGAAATGTTACATTTGGCATTTAATTGTTATGAAATTTTATCCAACCTGGAAGTAAGACTCTCAGCTTCACTGCAGAACCATCTCCCCCAGTGAGGCCCCCCCTTTTCATCTCATCCTAGACCTGCCATTTCTGCTCATTATGCTCTTTTTAAGGAAGGCTGAACAAAAGCCGAAAAAACACATTTTCTCACCTTGAGCATGAACCAACGAACAGTTGCTGTCACTGTGCAGATCAGCTTAAAGATTTACTTTGTGCAGAAAGGATCGCGTTCTGCTTCACATCACCGCTCTCTGATTGCAGAAAGTGGGCGTGTTGTTTACAGGGCAGGCATGACGTGGTCCAAGTCGGTGGCCCTGAAGGAGGCGGGTAATCACAGCTTCATGCAGACCTGTTTTGGTCACTGGTTTTTCCAGGACAGGGAGGGGCTGTTGCTCACAGAGCAGGATTTCATGAGGATTTCTCAGACAAGCATGAATCAAATAAATCCCAATTTGGTCTGGATTTTTAACGAAAATATAACATTAGAACATAACTAAAAGTTGATTATGCAGCACAGTGCAGGCGTTTTAAATAAACAAGAATCTGTTCTGGCTGTTTGGAAGATAAAAAAGTGAGAAACCCAGAGAATTAAAGCCCTTTCCTACCCCATCTTCTGCAAACTCACCGGACTGTGGGTGGCAGTAGCTGGTGTGGTTGTTGCACTGGCAGGGCCGACAGCCGGTGTTGCTGAAGTGGAAGAAACCAGGGTGGCAGTCATCACACTTGGTCCCGTACACTCCTGTCTTACATGTGCAGGTCCCTGAGCTGGAAGGAAGAACAGGACAAAGAAAAAATATAAGGGAACTTTTTTTGGATAAACAAAACCAAAACCGCTTTAGTTAAACACTACAAATTAACGAAGGCTTCTCTCCCAGGTGAAACGCTTTAACTCTCCAGGAAGTCATTTGTTGGCCACCCTGTCGCTGCTTTCTAGGTTTTATTAGTTGATTTCATTAAGATTCTGATCAATTGTTCATTTCTTTGTGGGCTGAGCAGTCTGGGAGGGAGTGGCTCACACTTTAAAAGAAAATAAAAATTGGAAAGTAAATCTGTTTATCAGGTTTCACCTGTGCAAAAAGTGGAGAATAGGAGAGTAATTTTTTTCATTAAATTTCCCCTAGATTATGCAGGTAAGACAACTTGACAACAAAATGAAAATAATTTACGTTTAAAATAAGAAAAACAAGTCTTATCTTGAATAAAGTGCATATCATCCAATTATCTTAATTTAAAGGACCTAATATACTGAATCCAGTGGCAGATCATCTTTTTTTTATCTGCTCTAATGAACTAAAAAAATATTTATTATGTTACCAATTTTTGGATCAGTTTTTGCAGTGAAGGAGCAGAGGAGAGGACGTTGGTTCAGAGGATTTAGGATGTTTTTAATGCCACCACTGGAAGCATGATACACAAAAAGAACTGACACATGACACTTAAACTGATGAGAGCCACAAAAACTGACAGACGGAAAAGGAAGGAGCTAAGCTCACTTTATCCCGCTGCACATTTAAGCTCCGGTCGGGTTGGTGTTGCTTTACAGAGTGAGACTTTTCTATCGCCCTTCCTTTATGCAAATTAAGACGGCAGGGACAAGAACCTGTAAACAAATGACATTAAAATGACGGAACTTCCCATATTCGTCAACGGCAGATTGTTTGAACGGGAAGTTGAGCATGAGGATTTCTATGCCTGAATCGACGTCAGCCGTTGATAAATGATGCCTATTGTGTGCTTGTTTTTAGAGGAGTTATATCAGCACTGCAGCATGTATGACACAGGTAGCAGAACTGTGAGTCAGACGTGGGTCCGATCCGGTCTGACAACTTATGTCACTGCAGCTTCCTTTTTTTTTTTCCAACTGGAAACCTGAAAAGTAAACTTCCATTCATGGGGAACAGGAATCTTATCAGAACCTTTTTACTGACCGTTACAGATTTCTACTTTTCTTTAGAGTTTAAACTTCAGATTAGGTTTTGAACTAATTTTCTTTACCCAAGGATAGTAGCACAAAACATTTGCAACGTAGGTCCCTTTAGAGATTTACTAGATGTGAAGCAAACAAAAATGGGAAGAATTATTGATCCAGAATTGTGCATCAAAGCAAACATTTTTATTCTACTTGAAAAAGTGTAACAAATTAAAAATCAATGTTTTTATGCAATTCAGATTTCCAACAGTCTCATCTCAACACACATTATCAGACAAAAACAATCTTAACAATGTGTAGAAATATATCAGAAAGAATCCAGTTTTGTTGACGGATTCATGAACAGAAATTCCTGCTTGATCCTGGTTATGATAACAACAGACAAAAGCAGCTTCTACTGTCTGCTGCTAACAATCTGTCCAAAGGAAAACCAAGCTGACAGGGGCGGAGCTAAGGGGTCAGCAGGGGTGGCTGTGGCCGGCTCATTCAACTGCTCAGCTCAGAAATGTGAATATA